>NC_077222.1:26405028-26705028 GCF_024763615.1 Phlebotomus papatasi
ATACTCTTGTACTTTTCCTACATACTTTTGGGGTTGGTTCCGGAACAAAACTTGTGCTATTAGAACTAGGGTAAAAGGTCTAAAGCGAGACAATTTGGAAAGTGGAACGAAGCAGTGTGGAATGTGAAACACCTCCTTAAAAACTTGATAATAAATCAATTATATATTTCAATTTTCGATAAAAAGATTATTAAACCTAATTTTGAGAAGTTAAAACTGCAAAATTCGTTATAAAACAATCAAATCAATCAAATCAATTTCTTATGGAAGTTGCTATGAAAATATCAAAGTGTTTTGTTTGATTTTTCGGCATAATTTATGAAATATTATTAAGTCCGTAGTGAAAATCATAGGATATACATCCATTTAAAAAGTGAATAAAAAATATTTGTGAAATATCACATTTAAAAAGGAGAGAAAAGTGATTTAATTTCGCGTTGTTTTCAAAACAAGTTTTATGAAGTCTTGGACAAGTTGGTTTTGTGAATGAATTTGGTGGTTTTGTGCATTGAAATCATGTCAAAAAGGAAGACAATGATCCTTAAGTACCCGGAGAAATAGTTGCAACAGCAGTTAGCAGCTGATAAGGAGAAAATCTCCTGGAAAAGGCTGCAAAGATTTCCAGATTCCGAAGACCATTTTTTCTGACAGATTGGATAGTAAATATCGCAAAAACACCTGGAGAAAATCAAATAGGAGCCTCTACAGAACTCCCAAAGCAAGTGGAAAAGGACCTGGGCGGATTGAGAATTGAAATGTGCTAAAATTTGCATCCGATTTAAAACTATAACTGCTGGACAGCGTGAGGCGTCTGTGAAATTTACAGAACCTCTTTTTGGTTGGACGTCCAGAAAGTTCTTGGTAATTAAGTTCCTCAACTATTACCCGGACATAAAGGAGGGATTAGCATAACCATCCAATGTGCAAGTATACAGAGAAAACCCTCAACAATTGATTTTCTACATATTTCGTATGATATTTTGTCATTAATATCAATATGTCCAACTTTCCAAAATTTTTTGTCCCACTTTCCAAAATTTTGTCCATCTTTTCAAAATGTCTTGTTTTTTAATTTGATGGAATATTCCAATTAATTGGTTGAAAATTCTAATAAAAACTGTTAAGATTCTGTTAGAATATTTCACAAGGAATCTCATGATACAAATTAAATTAAAATAATAAATATTTATTCGGCCTAAAAATGCATTTGAAATTGAACTTTTTCTTAAGTGTCTCCCTTTCCACAATCCACCCTACCTATTCGATGGTGTAGGTGTCCCATTCGTGGTGAAAATTGGATCGTTTTGCCCATTGCCCTTTTCCCTTTTTTCCGCATAATAAAAAATTATTCAAGTTTTTAAAAAACATAAAAAGTACAACATTCAATTTTCTGAAATTTTCATTTAAAAATTTAAAAAAAATCAGTATCTATCACCTGTTTTTGGAATTTATTTTCTTCTCATCAACCATGAATTATCGTCCTGGAAAACGTAAAAGAAAAAAATTTACGAGTCAAACAGTTCTGTAACTCACAGTTCACTCGCTGACGGTATTTGTTAACCCCTTGGTTCAAATTTCAAACAATCCAAAATTCCGAAGTCGGACTCTCACAGATAGAGGAAGGAATGGATGAAGAAATTAAACTTTTCTCCAGTGCAGGAAAAGAAAAAAAAGCAATGAAATATTTCTATTAGATCCAACAGCATCTTTTATTTCTCATTCGATTTACAAAACAACAAAATTTATGTGTGTTATCTAAATTTTCTCACTTCTACTGCAATTGCCATATATTCCTTCTCTCTATCTTCCATTCCGTACTATTGCTTAAAACCATTCTATGCTTGCAAAATATATCATTCGACGAAAACATTTATACTTTTTTTTTATTTCATTTGCTATATATGTATATATATTTTTCTGTAATAAAATCATGGGAGAACACGGAAAAGAATGCAGTGTGGTATGTGTAACAAGTAACATTACAATGGATAGAATATCTCCCAACTTTCATAAACTTGTCTCGCACATCTCCCGAGGAAAACCACCACAGAGTACACGCGAAAAATGGGCGAGAGAGTTGTAAAGTTTTTTGGACGTTGAAACACTATTTGTGACATATATTTCGCAAAAATGGAAAAAAAAATAAAAAAAAAATAAAAACAAATTGGGAAAAAGGAGTACGGGAAAAGAGAAATATAGTGTCGAGAGGGAATGGAAAAATAAGAATACCATGGGGAGGATGATGAAGCTAAAACAGGAAGTAGTTTCGAGTGTGAGAAAAATTGAAAAGCTTTCACGTAGAATTTTTGGCTTTGGTTTCGTATTACGCGTGAACAAAATGATATTCCATTTCGGTGCAGTTTTATTGTGAAAAAAAACGGAAAAGAAATTCAAATAAGTTCCATTGAACCATTTCTGTCTCAACATCCGTCTTCTCTGATAGACTTTTTCCAACTAACTTTTATTCTATATTCATATTCAATAAATTCTTCCATACTCTTTTAGTTTTTCCTCCTTTTTTTTCTATCAAAAACTCAAAACTACAGGGATTTTATTATATTCTATTTCTGATGCAATAGCAAATATTAATAAAAATCCAGAAAATATTATTTCCTGTTTTATTATTCTTGGGAAATAAAGAAAAATAGCAGAACCTGATTTTTCATCAATAAAATAGCCAAAGTACTTTTCAGATATAAAATATTTAAAGATTTTTTTTAACAATTACTTAATTACTTTCAATTTTTTACTGCTGGCTGACTCTTATTTCTCCATTAATCCATTCTAAATAATTTCGTACTTTTTTAGAGTATTTTTTAGAGTACTAAACAATCTCCACAATCCAATCACTAATAGATTTTTTTTATTTTAAAAAGTGTAGTATTGGTTCATGAAATTTGAACAATTGGTACTAAAACGATGAAGTGTTTATTTGAAACTGAATTTTATGATGTTCCGTGACACTCTTCAGTCGATTGATTAATTGAATTAATGTTGACACTTTTTATGTATTCTATCACCAACCAAGGGGCATTTCAATGCATCAAAAAATAATACTTGCAATTTTCGAAAAACATTCTGAGTATTGCTAAAAATTCTAAAATTTTGCCAAATTAATGTGATTAAAATTAAATATTCACACTTTAAAAATGAGATTATAAAGAATCTCAACTGATATTTATAATATTACCTGATATGGTCATAGTGGGCTTAATTCCTTTATTTTATAAAGATATTACGGTTTAAAATTTGAGGTTATTTTAGGTTATCTCGATCTAACTTAGAAAAAAGACCCAATTTTTTTCATCTAATCTAGATGCTATTTTGACCTTTACTTAGCTTTTGAAATAAACTTAACTCTCCGACAACCGAATTATTGGGTATTTAAAAAAAAGGAACAAAGAATTTAACAGCTGTCATCTATGGGATAATTAGTTGTAAGACAGATAATACAAATTATCTTACCTCCTCCAGTGCCGTTAGTTCGTGTCCGTTATTCGGTTATTGATGTCTTTATTTTGATACCACTCTCGTTAAAAAATATTGATTTTTGGTTGAGATATCTCAAGAAGATGGAGAGAATCCGACAACAGATAGTTGACATTTACCTACAAAATCCTGGTAGGAAGCCTGGAATTCAAGACCGCGACATGGAGAAATGAGTGCTGGGGTACTTTAAGAGGAACCCTTCTCTATCCCTCCGAGATGTGGACAAAAAGACGGGTATTTCACACTACCCAGTTCATAAAATTAAGAAGAACGATTTAGTGACTTATAAAGCCCAATCTGCACCTCATCGTACAGATAAGCAACGACAGTCCGCCAAAACAAAGTCCAGGAAGCTGAATTCACCTTCTTAAAGGTTTTGAGAGATGTGTTTTAATGGACGATGAAACCATCGTGAAAGCCGACTTCCACCAATTGCCTGGACAACAATACTATACGGCAAAGACTCGCACAGGTGTACACAGCAAACATCGATACAAGAACTACACCAAGTTCCCGAAAAAATACTTGGTTTGGATGGCAATTTGCTCGTGTGATCTTCGAAGTCAAGAATTTTTCATGACCGGGATCATGAGCAAAGAGATTTACATCGATTAGTGTCTCAAGAAACGTCTTCTGCCGCTCTATTGAAGCCATGATGTTCCACCATTGTTTTGGCCAGATCTAGCATCAAGCCACTACGCTAAGGATACGATTGCGTGGTTCAACGACAATAGAGTCATTTATATGCAGAAAGAGTTTAATCCGCCCAACACACCGGAACTGCGTCCTATTGAAAACTATTGGGGAATTTTGAAGGAAGATCTCAGGAAAAAGGCTAAACCAGCCAAAAGTTTGTCTGATTTCAAGCAAAAATGGAAAAACATCGTCAGAGCCCGTGGAGAAGAGCTTGCCAAGAACTTGGTAAGGGGAATTAAGAAGAAGGTGCGGGAGTTTGCTAACTAGCCATTGGAATAAAGCAAAGAAATGGTTAGTCTCAGAGTTACCAGTTTTGGAGCGAAAATTGCAGAAAATATTGGCTTAAGTGTCACTTTTCCACTTAAGTCCTATACTTCTGGAGAGCTAGGCATATATACACGTGAGAATGATAAGAAAGCCAACACTTAAGGAGAAGACAAAGAAGGTTGGCAGGTATGTTTTTCGCCTGTAATGCCAAATATACAGTTCATAGTAAGTCGCCTGTTTAATGATGGGGAAGCTCCCTGGTGGATATTTCCATTTGGAATACTCTCCCAAGGAATGAGAGGCAAAGACTTCTTCTGGAGGGGAATTCTGTAACGCTCTGGCAATGTCATATGACAAATTGGGTTCGAATCTTAGGAGAGCTTTTTCGAAAATGCGATTCTGTAGCCGTGGCATTGCCATTTCAGCTCACGTGGCATTGTCAGAAGTCACATATTTGAGATTTCTGGCAATTAAAATGACAATGAATGTTGTTCAACAAACCAACCAAGACAGACTGCATTTGCATAATATCACTAAGTACAGGCATTTTATTAAAAAAATCAATGAATTGCATTTTCGAACTCATATGATATGACAAAAAAAGCTCGAATGGCATTGTCAGGTTTCGAACTCACGCGTGGCAATGCCACGAAAATTACAGAATTCCCTACCTGGACTTTGTTTCTTCTCGAACTGCTTAGTTGTTTTCTTTTTTTTCCTGTTTTGTATTTTTTTTTTTTTGTTCTTGGACCTCAGACTTCCACATAATTGTAGAATGTAAAATACTTTGGAAAGACATTCTTTTTTTCAATAAATTTAAATCTAAATCTAAAGGAATATAAGGCTCAATAATCAAAATATTAGCATAAATGTTTAAATAAATTCCTAATTCCATAATTCAGATTCAGAACATAATTTGATTTCGATATAAATTTAATTACGATATTTGATTTTTTACGAACCTCCGGTAACCTAAGATAAGGTGTTCAGATTGTCGTTTTTCCATTCATTTGGAAAGCATTAAGTTGTTGTTTTCATCTGCTTACTTATGTGTTAGTCGGGCTATGTAAAATAAAGGAAGACTAATCTTAATAATGTCAAATCCCTATTATTGATCTCCCTTACCAACTTTTATTATAATTTTCAACTTTTTTTTTATTAATATTACAACAAAAGGGAAATTATTAATTAAATTATTAATCAATTAAAATAATCAAAAAGTACGCTATTGGAAATTGGAAACCAGACTCATTTAAAAAAGAGAAATAAACTTACCTGGAAAATTGTTGTTAAAGCAAAATAAATATTTTCAAACAATTGAGTTTAAATCGAAAATATTGTACCTGTACCACAATGAATCATATGGTATTTTTGAAAATTAATTAAACATCCTGCTGTTAATAGCCGCATCAATTGAAATGAACGAGTCAGTGATGGTAACAAAGGTTTATGGTCTTTTTTGTTTTCAAATAGCATTAAAGTGTCAACAAATTTTGCATCATATTCAGGTATTAATCAGACAGATTTCATAGAACAAAATTTTGAGTTCAATGAACTTCATTTTTTTCGGTGAGGTTTTTTTTGTGGAAGAAATGATTTTTTTTTTTCTGTGAATTCATTTATGGAATTTTAACATGAAATAATACCCACTTATGTTTCTGCGTAGCGACAGTAGGAATTCCCCTCAATGGCCGCTGTTGGAATCCACTCTTCGTGCAGTGGCTGGCGATTCCTCAGTACTTCCACTTCTCGCAGCACCCTCACAAAATTCCCCCCAACGAGCTTCTTTATGGCCGCATTGCCCCACAGTCGATCCCGTGCCAATTCAGCCAGCAGGGGTGGGTACGTGTCTGGTGATCCGCTGAGCCCAACATGATCCACACCCGCCACAGCTCTCACGTAGTTTATGGTGGAAATTGCCTCGCGAACACTAAGAAATTTCTCTCCACAGCGCTCAACGTTAATCATGAGAACACCACCATTTTGCGTGAGCATCCCGAGAATGTGGTCAGGAACACCTGCGGTCGAACTACTGTTGCATAGCGATAGTGGAGCAGCATTGGAAAAAAGAACTGGAGCCCTTGCTGTGTGGATTGCCATCATCATTGCTGGTTCAGACAATCGAGAGATTTCCACCAAAATTCCGAGGCGATTCATCTCATGGAGCACCGTCTGCCATTCCTCCCCCCAAAAAAGAGGAATGGGAATTAATATGAATATTCTGCTCATTGTCTGTTAAGCTATTCAGTACATTGAATCTCCTATGGGGCAGAGATTCATGCACAAACACATTTCGAATTTTTGAGGTGATAACACCTACAGAGTTGATCATTCAGGAGATGGATTTGGATTAAGATTAGGTTTTGTTGAATCAGAAAAAGGGTACTCGTACATTTTTTCTTTTACATTAAAACATATTCAAAATGTTGAAGGTTTCCCGATCCTGAAATTAGCAGTGGCTTGCCAGAGGGACACCATTAGGGACAAGCAAGGGGACCCCATAGCAAAAAAAAGCGGAATATGAATAACAAGCGAAAAATTCCTCGGAATTTTCCAGTATCTTTCCTTGAAAAATTCCATAGGAATTTTCCATAATGGGATCCAAGGAAATTCCCATGGATTTTTAGAGGATTTTTTCTGTGGAATACTTCCATAGAAATGTTTGTGGATTTTATGTGGATTTTTCCACCTAAATAAAATGGAGGAAAAATAAAGTTGTCACATGAACCTCATGCTTTTACTTCTGATTATTAAAGAAATATCAAAGATTACGATGATTTTAATATGTTTTACTAAACCAGCAAAAACAAATTAACATTTTAGATAATAAAAATTTTCATAAAATAAATTAATTTTTCCATAAATACATATTAAATTGCATAAAAACAATCTTATTTTAGGTTGGCGACCTATTTAATATAATCACTTTACTATTATCTACACAAAACTCAGTGTCGCATAATTAATTATATTATAATTATCGCAGAAGTCACAAAAATGTTTACGGAAGGCTTGGAAATACAGTAGACTCTCTCTCAAATGGGCATTTGGGGCAAAATGTCATCCGGTTTATCGATAGATTTGGGCGTCAAAGCCTTTGTAAATTCCACAAAACGGGCTCAATTGTAGAGAATCACGATAAAATAAGAAGAACTACAGCGAATTTGAGCGAATTACCGTCATAATAATTAAAGGTTAAAATTGTCAACAAAATTTTTCGCCCGATTGAAAAAGAGCCGATTGAGTGAGAGTCTACTGTAAATTATCCACATTGTCACAACACCATTTTATTTGTTAAACATTCGAGAAAAAAATGGAAAAAACCATCGAAAACCCTATGGAAAGATAGTGAAATTTTCTATAGGATATTTCCAGCTTATCCCGCGGATGTTTCACGTGTGAGTGTCCATATAAATATTCCGCGGAATTTAACGCTGGAATTCCAGTAGATCGTACTTGAAATTCCATGGAGAGCTATGATTCCAATGAAATTTCCGATTCCAAATTCCATAGAAAACTTAGTGGAATTTTAGCGTCAAATTCCGCGGATTATTGCAATTTGGACGCTAGTTTTCCACTGGAATTGCCGCGGAATTTTGCTGTGGGGAACGAAACGACTCTTTTGAAATCTGAGGTTATGTTTGACTTTTAACCTCAAAAATCCAAGTTTTAGGAAAACTTCCGAGCATCAGTAGTCTTCTTCAAAGTCTAAATGCAATTTTTATCACTACTTTAGCACTTTAACGACGAGACACTGTTTACGAACCGAAAATCAACAATAAAAATTTAACCGATAAATAAAATAAATGAACGTCTTACATTTGATTTTGGAAAATCCAACAAAGTGTGATTCGGTGCATTTTTTATCTCTACGAGCGATAGGGACAAAAATATCCCAAAAATTTAAATCAATTTTTTAACAATAGGGTAAATGTCCTCATTCAAAACCATTTCTATACGCTTTAACTTTGACAGAAATCAGATCAGGAAAATTTCGTGAAGGCAAATTCGCATCCCTTTCTTTCTCAAATCTATTGCTTCAAATCCTGCTCTTTCGCAGTCCTCAAATTTAGCTCAACCAAATTTGGAGCGCGAAAGAATGAGATATACATGTGCAAAATGTTTGAGAAAGAAAGAGATGTGAAATTTGATTTCATTAAAATTTTCTTAATCTAAAAGGTGTGCCTGGATTTATTTTTTGACGGATTTTCTTTTTAGCTAACGAAATTCAAATTTCTTCTGATCAAATTTTAAATTTCAGCTGACTGAAATACAATTTTATATCGACCTAATTTGTTTTTGTCAATCACATTATTCGATTTGTTAATCAAATTCATTTTTACTGGTCGAAATTTAGTTTTTCTAAACCATATTTAATTTAAAATACAATATTTTATTTTCCTAAATTAAATTGTTTACTAAGGAAATTTCCGTAAAAAAGCTTTGGCACATCTTTTAGATCAGGAAAATTTCATGTAAAGTCGAATTGCACGCCTCTTTCTTTCTGAAACGTTTTGTGTTATATCTATCCTACTCTTTCGGAGACTTTCGCCTTTTAAACATCAGACTAAATGAATTTTAGTTCAATCAAATTTTGACTGTTTGGAAGAATGAGATACACGTATTCAAAACATTTGAGAAAAAAGGGATGTGAATAATTTTGATTTCAAGAAATTTTCTTGGTTTGAAAAGTGTGCCGGAGGATTTAGTAAGAAAATTTATTTTTTAATAACAAAAATTTAGTCTTTTTACTATTTTTTTTTTGGTTTTTATGGCCTGGAACATCTTTTAGATTAGGAAAATTTCATAAAGTAAAAATTCACATCCCTTTCTTTCTCAAAAGTTCTGCATGTCTGCATGTGTCTATCCTAGTCTTTCCCACTCTTCTTCTTTTTTTGAACATCACACCAAATTAAATTTAGGTCAATCCAATTTTATAATTGAAAGAATGGGTTGCATTTATGCAAGTCTTTTGAGAAAGAAAGGGACACAAATTTTGATTTCATGAAATTTTACTGATCTAAAAGGTGTGCTGGAGGCATTACTAACCAAAAGAAATTTTTGCTCATTAAATTTATTTTCCGTTTTGACCAGATTCAATATTTTTGCTTAGGAAGCTTATTTTTTCTGACAATAAAAAACATTTTTATCTGACCAAAATATTTTTTCCTAACCAAATTTCATTTTTCTTGTTTCTATGTTCACTATTCATCACTCTCTTTCGCTTTATATTGCAGACGAAAAATGATAAGTTTTCAAGCTTTTTCACGCAAAAAGCTTTTAGCTTGAGTTGTGCCCCTGTAATGTTATACGAACGTAACCAAAATTTATTATAATTTAAATTCAATTTTATTAGAAAATTCTGAATATTTTATTAATTCCATCTAGTAGAAATATCTCATTATCTTTCACCCACAACTCTGTGCCTACAGGGACGCTGTGACTCCACTATCTAGCCCAGGATAGTGAGAACCGCAAGAGATTTAATGAATTAGTCAGTTGAGGTCACCAAATATAAGTACAGTGTTATGGGGTATGGGCATACTAAAAGATGTGCTAACTAATGTAGTGTTAGTTAAAATAGTTTTGAGAACAGGAAAATGTTTGTGTATATGTAGAGAATATGAGTCAGGTGTGAATTTATATGCAAATTGCATTTAACTTTACTAATATCTAAAAGCTCACATCTACGTAAAATTTAATTTCACCCCCATTCAATGAATATTATAAATTCTGTATCCAAAAGTCTAAATTGACTATGAGACGATATAATAATACAATTTCACAATAATATTAATTTTAAAACCTTATTACTATATTTATGAATTTTTTTTTAGTTTAATTATTGTTGTAATTATTCAGTATTCATATTACAAAATTTTTGGGATAGTATACTGGCAATTTTGTAACAATTTTCCCACTGCACAGTGGGGCCGCTCCATACAAAAAGTGGCCAAAACCCCAGCTCTGTGGTGAAAAGGTCATATATAGCTAATTTGGGGTCCCTGATTCCAATTCTGATACCAAAAATTGAAAAATCATAGGGGAAAGGCGGGTAAACTTACATAGAACCAGTAAACACCAACAAAATATATTTTGTAAGGCATACGGTTAGAGATAGAGATTTGGGACCTTCCGGGCACCCCCCCATAAGTCTACTCTGGGATTATTAATATGCTCCTCATTTAACCCCCACCCCTCCCCCACCCGCCATAATTATGTTTTTTATGATATCTCGAAAACGTGCAGTGCGATTGTCTTCATTTTTGGATATGTTTTAGAGATTAAACAGGCGGACATCTTCTCCATATACGAACATCCCGTTGTATCATTCCTGATAACGGATTTTCAAGGTCAAAAGTTATAAAGGATCTAGAAAGCGCATTTATCAAGCGAATGGAGTCATGTTTGGGGTCGTTGGAAAGGTCTCGAAATTTCCGACAAAACTGAACCGGTTCCAATCGGTTTTAAACCGGTAATGAACCGGTTCATAACCGATAACTAATTTTTTATACGAAATTCAATTACATTACTCCAAAAACTATTTTGTGGGATCTTTTGAGTGATTTATGAACCAGTTCAAATCGATTGTAATCCAGTAAAAATTGAAAACACTTTGAAGATATAAATAAAAACTCTAAGAAATACATATTTTATTTTATATGCTCGAATACTATAGTACGATGATTTTAGCCATAAGTTGAAGTCTTATGGCGTCTACACACTAGAAGCAATTTTCGTCAAAAAGTGCATTTTTTAATTTTGACGTTAAAAAGGTGTTTATAAACAATTTATGTGTGAATAAGGAATCCGGAGTAAAATATGTAAAATATGTGTGAAAGTCCCACGTTATAAGGTTTTATGTCATGGGGTTTGAAAATTACGCTATGTAAGTTCTTTGTATTTTTTGGGCATAAATAACTTCAAATTCAAATTCAAATTCAAAGCTGTAACGTATTGCCACCTCTTTTGTTCTGTTTCTTCTCCTCAAGAGTCTGCTTTTAGAATATCCATAGTACAATTAAACCATTTATCCATGTGTGGTAGTTTTCTACGTCACATGTGTGTGAAAGAGTGAATAAATACTAAAAACAAAGAAATTAATTTTTGATTTTCCTTTTCAATATATTTTTTGATTTAGGTTCTTATTAAATCTTGCACGTCTTCTGGGAGTACATTTTCTGTCTTTTTCTTCTCCATTTGGTGATAGCGATAGTGGGAGATTACAGGATCTGACCCAACAATTAAACCATTAATCAGATCCTGGTTTGCGGCCGTCCTACAATATAAAATGGTATTTTATTATGCAATAAATATAATTTTAAAAAGATGAGAATCACAGAAACATAAAAATTTTTAAAGTTAGTACTGCTTGACACAACTTTTCGATTTTTTGGAACTTAATCAATAAAAAGAAACTTGAATTTGATTTATTTATGATAAAACATTTTCAATGATACAAAAAATGGGTGTCAGGTAGTGATAAAAGCAAGTTTAAATTTTGTCGATCCGTGAAAATTTAAATGGCTCATGCTTCATTTTCTTTGTGAACGAATAATTTTTTTTCTGCGGCCCTCATTCTTCTATTTTTTTTCTAAGTTCATTTTTTCGTTTTAAAACTTTAATAAAATATTCAGAAATTTCTAAAATTCACATTTTAATTTTTTTCAATTTCCTAAATTATAATTTACAAAGTAGAATGACATATCTTTCAGTAAAAAATTAACTTATTTTAGTCAGATTACTTTAAATCTTTATTTTTTTTGAATTTAGAAATGAGATTTTCTGCACAAAAAAATTTTCCCTCTTTTTCTCTGACTTGTCACACAAAACTGGGAATAGCAACAAAACGAAGAGTCAAAATGAGTTCAAACCTTCAGAAGATGTTAGGAAGACTATTACCGAGAATATTATTGTTCTTTTAAATAAATAAAAACTTTATTGTCGTTGTAAATGTAATTTTTGTGATGCTACCCTGCAGTGACTCTTAATCATTAGAGGGTTAAATATACTATTAATTGTTTAATTATTGGCGAAACGTTCTAAGATTGAAGGCTCTATGTATGCTTCATAATTTTTCGGCTACATAATGATCCTTCCTATTAATTTATCTTTTATAGTTGGATGCTAGTCTCTAAAAAATGTCTTTTTCTCACTACTATCAAAAGTAAATCGTAAAAAGTGAAAAGTGTGAGATTTGACTTTATAAATGAATCAGGATCGAAAATGAAATCATTGAGGATAACTACAACTGGAGAATACTACGTTGAATCTTAAATAGTATAAACTAAGGATCTCTTTGTTTAATGGAATATTACAAAAAAAAATCAATTTTGAGTAACCATGTGCTTTTTATAGACCATGCGTTTTTCTTAACTATATTTTTTTATAACTTTACAACTACATTAATATTATAAAAATAAACTAACAAATATAAACATATTTTTTACTATTGGATTAAAATGATTTTATTCATATACCTCGAATATTTGCGAGTATTATTTCTTCTAATCCGGTACACTTCTTTGTTGAGAGCTTCCTGCGGTTCTTCAGACAAATGCCCGATAGGAAATTGGCTCTTCGCAATGACCTGGTGTCCATGAAACAGGACTTTGTGAAGAGTAGGAGGCATTTTATACCATCCATACTCTTTCACATATATTTCTGCGGTTTTCATGGCATATCTTTCGAATTTTCCTGGGTCCAGAAGTTTCCCACTGGATATTGCCAAGAGCAAATTCCGCAATCGTGTAATGAGCTCTTCTTTGATGCCAGTGATCTCAGAAGAAACCTGAGGATTGGTGTTTTAAACATGAATGTGAAAAATACTTCTACAGATGATTTATTTATTTAAAAAATATATTTTTTATATTATTCTCCAACAATCTACGAGATTGTCGATTTAAGATATAAGATTAATACAAGAGTTTTGAAACTACAACAGGTCTTCAATGTCAATAATTCACTTGTTTAAAAAACAGTAGACTCCCTCAAATTCTAGTATTTGGGACTGAACTGTCACCCGAATTAAAGAGAAATTTGGGCGTCAAATTGTATGAAATGCAACGTTTTTTTGTTCTTCTGCAAACTCATATTATGTTTCCGTACTCATATTCATAGTAAATTTCATGAAAACCACTTAATAATGCAAAATCACATCATAACTGAGACAAAACATGGCAAATTTAAGTGAATTTGCTTCATTCGAAAACTTGATAAATGTCGATAAGCATTTTTTAAATTTTAACTACTGCCCGAATTAAAAAGTATTCTGATTTTACAAGAGCCGAATCGGCGAGAGTTTACTGTAATGAAACAAGAAAATAGAAAGCGAGTGATAATCCTAACCGGCTTATGTGGTGAGATTCTTAACGTGAGCTAACTCGGAATGCTTACAAATTCGATTTAGAGCTGAAGATAGGGGACGCCATTCAGTGATCTTGAATCAAGTTTTCGTAAAATTTTAGAAATTTCGTATTTAAACCGAAATATCAAGGATTTGGATTGAAAAAATCATTGTTTTTACACTAAAACGACAAAATTGATTTGAGTCAGTATCACAGAAATAGAAAAGCCCTGAAGCATAGAGGAAGTGTGGCACAAGAAGGGAGCGGACCAAGAGCAAGCGAATATCTGAATAGCGGATAGTGGACCAAGAGAAAAGCGACTCTACGAAGGGTGTAAGGAGCGAAATTAAACTTGCGGCAAATTTCTGAGACATGATCATGCCAAGTAACAGTGTCCTTAAAAATGACATCAAGATTACGAGTATGATTTAATACAGGAATAGGCTCGTCGGAGAGTAAAACAGGGCTGGGGGAGGGCTTAGTTTGTCTGTTTCCAATTAACAGGAAGAGGAACTTTTTGGGATTAAGAACCAATCAATTAGCAACAGCCTAGTTATTTACCAAGGACAAACTGTTATTAATAGCAGCAAAAGCTGAAGCAGGAGCTTGAGGATCACCAGAATAATAAATCTGAAGATCATCAGCATAAAGGTGATGCTGTACATGCGGTATTTGAAACGGAAGATCATTAATGAAATCTCACAAGTATTATGCTTTCTTTTTACCTGTGGATTAGCAAAGAACCGCCTAGCGGTATTTCCATCATTAGAATTGGCCGATCCTGGTCTTGGCTTATCCACATGCAGCCCCAACTGTTCAAAAAATTCCTGCTGGATGCGAAGTTTTGTTGCTTTAAACTCATCCTCATGATGTCTTTTGAAGTATTTTTTAAAGGAGAGCCTGTAGGCGACATGTAAAATGGCTTCGAATGTTCGTATCCAGCAGTGAAGTGGACTAAGGCCAAAGTTCAAATGTGAATCAATCGGGGTGAGGTTTTGGATGTCCCTGAACTTGTGGAATTGAGCCGTACTGGCCCCACACACATAGCAGTGTTTATTGGACGGAGTAGATGTTATTATGTTCAAAACTTTCACATCAGCCATTGTAAACATCATCCGATGCTTAATAGTGATGTGAAAATTTTGAGCATCAAGTGAAGTTGGCTGTAAGTTTTCTATTGCCACCATCATTCGCTCATACTCTTGTTGGACCACCGTTGAATTTTCTTTGACATACTGGATGCGTATAGGTCGACACCACTTTGGGGACGCAGGCAGGGGGTTCTGCCAGATCTCTGGGCCATCACTGCACGCTGACATCTTTAACGGTACAGCAGAGGTCATGAATATTGCGGAGTCGCTTGAAGTTGGATCTAAAAACTTCTGCTTGTATTCACTCATTCCTGTTGCTCCATCGCATCCCCACTTCCAAAATAATTGGAGGTCGTGTTGGCCTAGTCCACTTATATCACTAACTTCCACAATTCTTCTGGCAGTGTGATCCAATAGCATTTGTAAGTCCAAGAGACACTCGGTCTCCGAAACACTACTGCTGCTTTGTGGAAGATAGCACAGCTTTTTAGCTTCTTGAATTTTTTTGTATGGTGGATAGATCGACTTGGCAGGTTCGTAAAAGATGTTGTAAGAGTGCCTCGTCATCTTCGCTTCTACATATCTGGCCAAGGCCTCACTTTTAGAGAGTGGCCTGGCCTCAAACCCCGACTGTTTTGTCAATTTCCCCTCTACTCGTGCACGCATATTTGCTGAGAACTGCAATTCTTCTGAACTGTAGTTTATTCTCAACTCTTGTGTTTTCCTCCTTTTGCTTCGGAGGGAGGATTCTTCAAATGGCACTGATGGCCGGCCTCCTGCAGAATTATAAATATTTATACATTTTTATTAAGTAAAGATGTTCCCTGCATTGTAGGGTTAAATTTGGGGGAGAGGGAGCGCATGAAACGGGAGAGGGTAAAAACAAAAAAAAAATACTTTTGAGATAATGTCATTTGAGGTGGAGTCACCGAAGACCGGAAGTTGATATCTCTTACCGTTTGAATTTTATATGGGTCAAAAGACTGAAAAAATCGGTTTGCTTAAATTGATAGATAAACTAATCTGTAAGAATATACGAAGAAGAATTTTAAAACCCAATTCGAAGTACTTTCTAATATACAGAGATGGAAGCAAAGTAGTGCCGAGTAGGTTTACAAACCCTTGATCGAACATCGAAGACTTTAACCCTTCAAGGACGAGACACTTTTTACGGACCTAAAATCAACAATAAAAATGAAACTGGTGTACATAATCAATGATAAGTCTTACATCTAACCTAGGAATGTCCAATAGAGTCTGAATCGGTGTATTTTTTGCACCTACGAGCGATAAGCACAAAAATAGCCCAAAAATTTAAATCATTTATATAACAATACTAATCAATAATAATTTTCACTTTAATGAAAAATATTACGTGTGAGGCTTGTAGTTTCTTTTTCCGAAACGGTTTTGCTTAAAAAAAATTAGAAGTATAAAAAATAAATAAAATCAATTATGAATTTGAGAATTTTAAAAAAATCGTCATTTTTGAGCTTAAATATTTTTAAGACATAATGCAAAAATATAATTCGAGATAATAATATTAGGTGAGATTCTTAACAATCTCACCTACTATAATCCTAACAAAATTTCATGTCGTCCGATCGACCTCAAATTTGGCCAAAATGTGTTTCGCCACTTCCTGATTCCGAATATATATGTGACTAAGTTACGTTCCCGGCCGCTCTTTGGAGCTTAATAGCTCCTAAACTAAAAAAGATGTCGACTTGCGGTTTTCGGCAAAGGTTATATATCGTGTGAAAATTGCAACTTGGTGCATAGACCCCCCACCCCCCACCCCTCCTTCCGCCATTTTGAAGACCCCCCTTTTTTGTTTTCTCAATAGCTCCGCCCCTATGGCATTCAGCGTACTCAAGTTTTAGTATGTTATAGCTGGGCCTTAGAGCTTTCCATCAATACCAAACTTAAGGTCCCCCGACCCCCCTGACCCGAGCTATAAGGGTCCAAAAAAAATTTCTTAAAATGGCCATAACTCCGGTTCTAATTGTCAGAATTTAAAAAGTGAGGGCTTTTTGGAAAGCTCTCGTGAAATGCCACTTCCCCTTCTAACATCGCAAGTTCATAAAACCACGGCTAGGGGCGCTAGTATTAAAAAGAAAATTTTTAAATCTTAAAAGTTAAATAACTCAAAAATTCCATTGTGCATCGGGCTGAAAATTTAGTATGTTGTAGCCGTTGATTATACCTATCAAACAAAAAAAAACCTTAAGTCGATCTAAAACCCTTGACCCGAGCTATAAGGGGTCAAAGTTCGAACATTGACCGGCCTCTATCTCCGGTTCTAATTAACATAGCGACCTAAATTTTACCTTTTTGGTTTCGTATCGATGAGCACTTTCAGATGGAAGTTCAAAAAGTCACCACAGGTGGCGCTGTGATAGCATCAAAATTCATCGAAATTCAAAGACATTTTTCCCAAAAACGGCATTGTGCAAGTTAATGAAATTTTAGTATGTTGTAGTCCAGTTTAGGACGTTTCCAAAATGGTGCGTATGTGCGCTGTGGTTTCAATAGAACCGGAGATATGAGGGGTCAAAGTTCACAAAATTCAAAAAATCATATCTCCGGTTCTATGTGACCGATTTTGATGAATGAGGGCTTAAACGAAAGATCTCACCAAATGCTACAACTTTCTAGAATATTTGAACTTCGTGGGACCAACACCAGGGGCGCCACAGTCGAAAAACCAATTTCAATATCACATAACCTCAATTATCTCGACTGTCGCTGAACCGATTTTGATTATTACTTCGACATAATTGTAGAGCACATTTGTCTCTACATTTCATCCATACATCATTTTCCACTCAGACTACGCTATCACTCCGATTTTGCCGTTTAAGTGTGAAAAAATTGATTTTTCCCATAATAACGCTTTGAAATTGAAATCACTCAGATGCCAATTTGACTGCCTCTACTCCACCGAGACACTTAAAATAGGGGTTTAAATGGAAAGTCCCACAAAATACAACAATTCTTTGATATAGTTGAAGTTCAACAAATGACTACTTGGGGCACTCTGGATGAAAAAACGAGTTAAGAAACAAAAAATCTCGCTTATCTTGGCTTCTGAGTAATCGATGAGTTCAAGTTCTACGGCAAAATTATAGAGAACATTCTGGTCTACATTTCACCCATATAACACTTTTCTGTCAGTTCATCCAAATCCTTGATATTTTGGTTTAAATACAAAATTTGTATAATTTCACGAATTTGATTCAAGATAACTGAATGGCGTCTCCCTACTTCAGCATCAAATCGAATTTGCATGCACTCCGAGTTAGCTCACGTTAAGAATCTCACCTACATAAGCCGGTTAGGATTATCTGTCCCTTTTCTTTTAGATAGGGTCATTAAAGACCTGAAATCGATTTCCCTTTAGGTTTAGGCTTCAAAATGGTGACAAGTTGAAATATAGGAGAGATAGTGACAAAATTTATCAAATTTAAAATTAAAAAACAACTCGATACTTTCCAAAATAGGAGAGACGCAGGCTTTAAATTTTTACCAATAACCTTCTTAATCTTACGATTTATAAGTTATTCAAGTAAGGAATATAGGAAAAAATTGAAATCTTCAGTCTTATTATTGGAATGTATTCCATATAGAAAAACTCAATATTGATATACTTAACTAAAGCCTATTTCTTGTTGGAAAAAATGTCCTTCGACAAAGTTTTAGAGGAGTAAATGTCCTATTAGAATATGTCAGTTTGGTTTTTTTCATTTGTGAGAGCAGTATATTACAAATTATCCAATATCTGACAAAATTTTTTCAAGAAGTTTTGAAAAATTTCTACAAAATTTACTTTTTAGAAAATGGCTTAAAAACCATATTTTTTCAAAATATAGAAAAATAGTTTTCAGAAAAATATTCAGAAATATTTGGAATAATCTTATAAGAATATTCTTATTATAAATCGAATAAGTTTTCTGTGTGCTCAAGCATTTTGACAAATTTTACCTTAGACTCCCCTAAACTGCTCTGTCTTTAAATTTAGGCAATACAATTTCAAGACGATTGGACACTTCTTTTCTCTGTCTAATATTCTTTTTAGAAAATTTATTTGGTGCATATCAGTTTAATATCGATTTAAATTTGTCTATATATTATTAAAACAACAGCCTAAAATTGAAAATCTATCAATTAGAAAGTATTTTTTAAGAAATATTAGCCTTAAATATAAATGAAGCCAGAATAGTTAAGGGTTGAAAAAAATCGGATAACAAAAACTGCTTTCTCGTCGAGTTCGAGCAATTAAAATTGTAGCATTTTGAGTCAGGTCAGGAAACTACAAAATAATTTTATAAAGTACTATATGCAATAATTTTTTTTACCTTTGTCAACGACATTACTGTCAATCTCCTCTGAAGAACAGAACTTTATAGTTGATTGCAACCAAACGGCGTTGTCCCTCTTAAAAATTTCCGGGTGCCTGTGAGCGGCAGCCCACCTCCTCTCAAATTGCTTCCACAAACGTCCCACTAGCTTCTTATTATCATCCTTTAATTCTCCATTTAACATGGTGCTCACAAATTTTTCAATTTCATACTTCTTGTTCTTGAATGGGATGCTCGCGACAGCCTCAAAAATATCCTCAATCTTCAATTCAAAGTCTATTTTTTCACAGTGAAAGGAAATTTGTTAAGAGAAGGCTATAAAAGGATAAACATTACCTTTACCTTTTGTCTCCATATTCATTGAAAACACTTCAAAGAATCACATAAAACAAACCACTTTATCAACTGTTGAAGAATACACCTCAAGAAACAAAAAAAATGACTTAAGAGCATTAAATAATTTTCTAAACCTATTGCGATTTAGTAGCAATTTTTAGATTATTAGTTGAAAATTTGAAATAGATAGTAAATAGTGAGAATTTATTACGAGAGTCGTCAATCAGAGCAAATGACACTCAAATCATCCAATTTCTTCTCAGGAAAAAATTCCTGTTCTACCCAGAATCGAACTGGAGATCTCTCGTTAACTGCAGGAATTTTTTCTAGTCTCTCCTGAGAAGAAATTGGATGATTTGAGTGTCATTTGCTCTGATTGACGACTCTCTCTAGATAGTAGATAGGTCATTTTTGCCATATGCACTGAAGAAAATAGCGAAGAAAAACTCGCGAGGTATATTAATATACCTATAATATTAGGTTAATTAATATATAATTATAAAGTAGTGTTAATCTCCAATAGTATCAATAGTAATTTTATTTACACTATAAACTTCTGTGGTGTCTCCAATAACTCCAATAATGTAATCATTTCTTTATTGTTGAACTAACATTGTATGGTTTTACAGTATTTTCGAAGATAAATGGTCTTTTTTATACCAATAACCAACGTTATATTTTTAACATAAAAAATTGTGTATGTAAAGATATAGCAATATTATGATAAAATTCGGATATTAACAATTTAATTGTTTTAGTAAAAAATAATTTTATTTCTTCAATCAATTAGAATTCTTTTTTCTATTCTTATACCATTAATAAATTAATAAATTCAATTGAAATACTAAAAATGTCTCGAAACAACTCGAAAAAGGTTATTACGGAAAAAAGTAGAGAAATAAAGAGTATCTCTTAAATTTAGCTTCCAATAAAATTTAGTTTCTTGAAGTTTCTTTCATTTTTTAAAGTGTTAATTGAGGCATTTTTATATTATTTTTTCTCATATTTTTCTGTGAAGAATTCTATAAATTTGTAAAATCATTTTATGTTGTGAACAGGAAAAAAAATTTCATTTTGAGATTTATAGTTCCACAAATATCTTTTCCTTATAAAAAAGTTCAGCTAGAATTGTAGTCTATTAAGTGTTTTGAGATATATTAATAAGTTTTTAGTGATTTTTCGGAGGTTAAGGGATTTTTCCTAAGTTTTTCTAATTCGAAAGTGAATCGTATTATGACATACCTACACGAAAAAAAGGAAAAATTGTAACAGAAGAAGAATACCAACGCATAGGCTCATAGATTTCTTGAAAAAACAAAGAAACTTTAGCTATCTTACTTGGAAATTCATAAAGAACTCTTTAGTAATAATTAAATTAAATTAAATTGAGTAATAATTAAATATGATATTCTGCTCATCAGATTTAATTTTATATTTCTTATTTGTAGAACTCCATAAAATTTTGAACTAAAATAAAATGAAAATTCAAATAAAATAAATATAAAAAATGTTCGATTTTCATTAATCCTTAATAGTATTTACATTTACAGGTTAATTAAATGAATTATTCTAGTAGTGTAGCTTTATTACAAACATCAAATAATATATTAATTCTCTCGTGAATTTCCCATTTTAATAGATTTTTTTGGACTCAAATAGTTTCAACGAATTCATTCGTGTCCATAGCTATATCCATATATATATGTATATATGTATATATGTATATATATATATATATATGTATATATATATATGTATGTATATATAAATTAGATGTGTTTTTACAAAAGAAGGCAAATCTGTGAAATGCATAATAAAATAAGACTACTGATTTACGTGAAAAAAGTGTTCTTTAGGTGTGCATGGTCTCAGAAAATTGCTTGGGAAGGTCCTTATCGCAAAAAATCGCAAAATGAGCTTAGTATCTCCTTAAAGTAGATTAAATTTAGAGACAAACTATGCTATTCAGAATACCGGCATTCTGCGGCTTCATAAGTAGAACCTTTGATGAATCCCGAGAATTACGTTTTTTTTGGCTAATGTTAAGACTAAATTAAAGAATGTCCTAGAGGAGGACTACGAGGATAATTTAAATTATGACTATTGCATTTGGGAGTCTTTCTTCTATATAAAAAGACATGCTAAATGGCATAAGTCCTATAGGAAGATACAATTGTCTGTATCATTTTCCGTGTATGCATACATCTCCAGGGAGCCAAAAATGACGAAAAAATTCATGAAAGTGGTGACTTTAAGAATCTCTATAGGCCATAATTTCCAACCGATCTTAGTGAAAATTTGGGAAAATGATCTTCAATTAGTGCCAAATCAAATAAAAATACTTTTGGACCGATTAAAAATATCGAAAAAAATAGGTTTTGGCCGTCACGGCCCCACTGTGCACTGCTACAATTTATCCAGTAAGAATAATTGTAACAACAATTGCAACGGTCAAGGTTTTTCATTAATAAATTTTCTCATTTAAAATGCCATTCTGCCAAAATTTACCAATTAAAAGTTCTATACAATAATAAAACGACATTTTCTCCCGTTTTTCCCTCACATGGGTTGTCATTCGCAACTCTCTCCCGTTTTGTAATGACAATCTTTTGCATCAATCAACATTTTAACTTTTCCTGCAACTTTCTGCCTTCAATTCTCTATACAAACTACAAATGTTTATTTCCTATGGAAATGCCACCATACCATTAAATCTGGAGTTTTCTTCATCACAATTAGATGCCATGAACAAAAAGAACGAGTTGTACATGAAACCATTTTCTGTCTTTCCCCATGTATCATGTTACCGTAATTAAAAGAGTTTAAGATTAAACAAAATTATTTAAGTTTAACCTAATTAATCCACTCTAGAACACGTATTTCTCAATAGATTTGGTAAAGTTTGAATTCGTTGGAAAGGTCTTTGAACCCTCGGCAAATTTGAATCAGTTTGAAGCGTTCGTAAGCCGATATTGAACCGCTAATTAATTTTAAGCAATTTCTTAAATAATTCCTATACTATTAATACCCTTTTTACAAAATAAATAATATTTTCCATTTAAAAACAAACTTATACAATCCATAAACTACTTTAATGGATTAGATTGCATTTGAGTTTGCTTATACCATTTCTACTGCTATAAACATCAACAAATATTCGCAGTATTTATCAAAGAACATAAGAATTAAATTACTTGAAGCGACGAAGAAAAAAACGGAAAAAACGCAGCAAAAACATCTTAACATAATCCCTTCGCATGCGAATTCATTGAATACGAAATGTTCGTAATTTATTCACTATGTAAATAAAATTTTCTGTTTCAGAGTAAATTGATGCACAGCAACAACAAAAAAAAAACACAAACATATTTTATCAAAACGAAAAGAAAATGTGAAATGTGCTACAAGAAAAAAAAAACATAAGATGAGTCTCTTAATGAATGCAACATAACCCTTGGCGTAAAATTTACCCACGCAAAATTTACTCATTGCTTCATTAAAATATTTTCTCCTTTTTAGCCAAGAATCCTTCGTGTCTGCGTACATAGTATTAAGGAGATATAAACTTTTCACTTTGAAATACTAAAAGATATGTTTTATAACTGGGTATAACAGTTTTATAACAGATACGTAATTATTTTCTGAATTTTATTACAGTAGACTCTCGCAAATACGGCTCTTTTAAGTTCGGGCTACTTTTTAATTCCGGCAGCGGTTACATTTGAAAAAAGTTTGTTGTCATTTTTCAAGTTTGATTATGATTATCAAATGAATCAAATATGCTCAAATTTGACATGGTTTGTTTATTTCTCTGTTTTGACGTGATTATTCTTCTGTTTTGACGTGATTTTGCATTATTGAGGGATTTTCATGCAATTTACAATATATATCAGTGTGTAAACTCAATATCTATCTATATGCACATGAATAAAAAATCGTTGCATTTCAAAAAGTTTGTCGCCCGAATTTCTGTCTAATTCTGCTGACATTTCGGTCCCATATGCCCGAATTTGAGAGAGTCTACTGTAAACCGTGGTCATTAAATGTCAATCAATTTACATAGAAAAGAAGGTATTACAGTAGACTCTCTCAAATTCGGGCATTTGGGACCGAAATGTCACCCGAATTAGAGAGAAATTTGGGCGATAAACAGTTTGAAATGCAACGATCTTTTGTTCATTTGTATAGTCACATTAAGTTTACGTACTCATATTTATTATAAATCTCATGAAAACCTCCTAATAATGCAAAATCATATAACAACTAAAACAAACCGTGGCAAATTGAAGCATATTTGCTTCATTCGACAATCAGAATCAAATCTGGAAGATATTAACAAACTTTTTTTCAAATTTAACTGCTGCCCGAATTAAAAAGTATCCCGATCTTAAAAGAGCCGAATTAGCGAGAGTCTACTGTATTTCCCACTGACGCTTTGGTTAGGACATAACCACAAAATACCCTTTATCGACATCTTTGGAAACGTTAAATCAGTATAGAAATCATAAAATGTGAGTTTATATTAAGCATAACCTTAAAAAAAACCCGGAAGTTGCGGATAAAAAACTACTTTGAATCATCCGAAGAAGATCTTCAGCACGCATTTGCTCGATTTGTTAATGTTTATGCTGAAACAGGTTTGAAGGTAAATGTGGTTAAATCGGAAGCAATCTCTCGACGAATTCTTAGTTAGTGGAGATTGAAACACGTGAAGAAGTTCAAGTATATCGGGGTGTTATTCACGATCACGAGTGATGGTAGGATTTTTTTTTAAGAAAGCCGAGCTTTGTCGTTTAACTAAATTATCCGTTCACATCTACGGTCATGAGATTCATGCAATAGCCGAAAGTATAAGATCGCGAGTACAAACCGCCGAGATGAGGTACCTCCAGGCGGTTAGGGAATCAATTGGTTCTAGTTGAATCTCCTTGTAGAATTTGGAAACTCTACAAGGAAGATCACAAGCAAGGACTGCTCGTCTTGAAACGTGTTTGTCTTAAGCATCTAAGGCCAGGTCATCAGGATACAAGCATTTCTTGGTGGAGACAACAGGCTGATCCTTTGTGTAGATATTTAACAAAGTAGAAGCAAAGACACTAATTTTAGAGTCTCCATATTGCTTTTCTGAACACGGAAGTCAACAAAGAATCTGCGGTCCCCCAAAAGAACCCTAATTATCTGTACGAGGTGTAGTCATTAGGGAGATTATAGATTTTTGAGAAAAGAGTTCTGTGGTTTACTGTGTCAAAAGCTGCCAGGAAGACAACGAAAGGACCACCTGTAATTTTACCTTAGTAAAAAACCATCCTCAATAAAGTGAGAAAATTACGCCTTCAAAAAATCAAGGAAAGAAAGTAAGGGGGAGGATGGCGCGTTAAAATGCGAAAAGCTTTGGTAAAGAATATTGGTGTTTCCTGTCCTAAAAGGATTGTAGACCCTGACGCATCCGGGGGAGTTCATCGCTTTGATTTACTTGTGCTTAAAACTTGACCAGAACCGAATTTCCTGGAGCGGTATTTTGCTTGCTCTCTGATCAGTTTGTCCTCTACGGCGGGTGCAGTCCTTTGCAACAGCATGCTTTCAAACGTTTTAAAGAAGAAATGGAACAAAAGGGAAAAAGGACGAGAGCTCCTCGGAACATTGACATCTTTGCCGATTTTTGAAATTACAACCTCATAGGCCTTTCACCACTTCTTCGTTATGGGTGGATAGCTTAATTCCGAAAATAGACACAGGCTGATGCTCGAGAATACTCAGCTCGAAAAATTTGGCGGTAAAGGATCAGCCCAAACTATCATACACTGAGGATTTAGGATTAAGGATTAGCGTTTTCACAGTAAATTTCTATTAAATGTGCAAACTTTAGGGGAAACTGGGGCACTACCAAACACGGGGTACCACCAAACACTGCGATTTTTTAATAGGATCACAGAGAAAAAAAATACCCTAGAATCAATACTTTTTTGGGATACTTTTGGTATTAAAAGGGCTCCAATACCTCGTGGTATTAAATTCTAGGGTATTTTGGGATTAAATTCAAGAAAATCTCTGTCATTGATTTAATACCATAAAATCATTAAATTTCAATCGCAATGAGTATTGATTCTATCCCATTTTGGTATTGATTCTATCCCATTCTGGTATTGATTCTATCCCATTTTGGTATTGATTCTATCCCACTCTGGTATTGATTTTTATCCCACTCTGGGATTGATTCTATCCCATTCTGGGATTGATTCTATCCCACTTTGGGATTGATTCTATCCCATTTTGGGATTGATTCTATCCCATTCTGGGATTGATTTTAGGGTATTTAGGTATTGATTAAAAAAATATTCCTTGGAATCAATACCTCGTTAGTATTGATTTTAGGGTATTGTGGTATTAATTTTATCCCATCTTGGTATTGATTTTAGGGTGTTTTTATCCCATTTTCCGTATTGATTTCAGGATATTTTTATCCCAATTTTCGTATTGATTTTAGGGTATTTTCATCCTATTTTTTGTATTGATTTTCATCCCCCCTTGGTATTGATTTTGGAGTACTCCAGTATTGATTTTTTTATCCCATTTTGGTATTAATTTCATTCCAATGTAGTATTGATTTTCGCAAAGTCCAACCAAGAATCCAATTTTTTGCATCGGCCGAGATTCGATCTCACAACTTTGCAGCAAATCTTCACTTGAGAGTCGACGCCTTAGCCAGTTGCGCCACGGGACTGCTTGAATTTCCTTTATTACAGCACAATGAGTTTCTAATTTCATCCCATTGTGGGATTAATTTCATATAATTTCAGTATTGACTTTAGGGTACTCCAGTATTGATTCTATCCCACTCAGGGATTGATTCTATCCCATTTTGGTATCGATTCTATCCCATTCTGGGATTGATTCTATCCCACTCTGGGATTGATTCTATCCCATTTTGGGATTGATTCTATCCCATTTTGGGATTGATTCTATCCCACTCTGGGATTAATTCTATCCCACTCTGGGATTGATTCTATCCCACTCTGGGATTGATTCTATCCCATTTTGGGATTGATTCTATCCCACTCTGGGATTAATTCTATCCCACTCTGGGATTGATTTTATCCCACTCTGGGATTAATTCTATCCCACTCTGGGATTGATTCTATCCCACTTTGGGATTGATTCTATCCCACTCTGGGATTGATTCTATCCCACTCTGGGATTGATTCTATCCCACTCTGGGATTGATTCTATCCCATTTTGGGATTGATTCTATCCCATTTTGGGATTGATTCTATCCCACTCTGGGATTAATTCTATCCCACTCTGGGATTGATTCTATCCCACTCTGGGATTGATTCTATCCCATTTTGGGATTGATTCTATCCCACTCTGGGATTAATTCTATCCCACTCTGGGATTGATTTTATCCCACTCTGGGATTAATTCTATCCCACTCTGGGATTGATTCTATCCTACTTTGGGATTGATTCTATCCCACTCTGGGATTGATTCTATCCCACTCTGGGATTGATTCTATCCCACTTTGGGATTGATTCTATCCCATTTTGGGATTGATTCTATCCCACTCTGGGATTGATTCTATCCCACTCTGGGATTGATTCTATCCCATTCTGGGATTGATTCTATCCCACTCTGGGATTAATTCTATCCCACTGTGGGATTGATTCTATCCCACTGTGGGATTGATTCTATCCCACTCTGGGATTGATTCTATCCCACTCTGGGATTGATTTTATCCCACTCTGGGATCAATTCTATCAAACTCTGGGATTGATTCTATCCCACTTTGGGATTGATTCTATCCCACTCTGGGATTGATTCTATCCCACTCTGGGATTAATTCTATCCCACTCTGGGATTAATTCTATCCCACTCTGGGATTGAATCTATCCCATTTTGGGATTGATTCTATCACACTCTCGAATTAATTTTATCTCACTCTGGGATTCATTCTATCCCATTTTGGGATTGATTCTATACCATTTTGGGATTGATTTTATGCCACTCTGAGATTGATTCTATCCCACTCTGGGATTGATTCTATCCCATCGGGAATGAGAATGATACCTTAATAATATAAAACTGATACCATAGTATCGTAGAATATATACCTCAGTGGGATAAAATCAATACCCTATAGTCCTTTTGGAATCGGTTTGGGAAGGAGGATGGTAATGACGTGTCTTGTGCGAGTGTTCTGTATTTAAAGTGAAATCTGAGTGTATGCTGTCTTTTGCCTGGTTATTAGTGCAAAAGGGCTGCAGTAGATACAGTGTACACACCAAAATACCAAAATTGGGTAGTCAATACCAAAATGGGATAGAATCAATCCCAGAGTGGGATAGAATTAATCCCACAGTGGGATAGAATCAATCCCAGTGTGGGATAGAATCAATCCCAAAATAGGATAGAATCAATCCCAGAGTGGGATAGAATCAATCACAGAGTGGGATAGAATCAATCCCAAAATGGGATAGAATCAATCCCAGAATGGGATAGAATCAATCCCAGAGTGGGATAGAATCAATCCCAGAATGGGATAGAATCAATCCCAGAGTGGGATAGAATCAATCCCAAAATGGGATAGAATCAATCCCAGAATGAGATAGAATCAATCCCAGAGTGGGATAGAATCAATCCCAGAATGGGATAGAATCAATCCCAGAGTGGGATAGAATCAATCCCAAAATGGGATAGAATCAATCCCAGAGTGAGATAGAATCAATCCCAGAATGGGATAGAATCAATCCCACAGTGGGATAGAATCAATCCCAGAGTGGGATAGAATCAATCCCAAAATGGGATAGAATCAATCCCAGAGTGGGATAGAATCAATCCCAGAATGGGATAGAATCAATCCCAGTATGGGATAGAATCAATCCCAGAGTGGGATAGAATCAATCCCAAAATGGGACAGAATCAATCCCAGAGTGGGATAGAATCAATCCCAGAGTGGGATAGAATCAATCCCAGAATGGGATAGAATCAATCCCAGAGTGGGATAGAATCAATCCCAAAATGGGATAGAATCAATCCCAGAATGGGATAGAATCAATCCCAGAGTGGGATAGAATCAATCCCAGAGTGGGATAGAATCAATCCCAGAGTGGGATAGAATCAATCCCAGAGTGGGATAGAATCAATCCCATAATGGGATAGAATCAATCCCAGAGTGGGATAGAATCAATCCCAAAATGGGATAGAATCAATCCCAGAATGGGATAGAATCAATCCCAGAGTGGGATAGAATCAATCCCAGAGTGGGATAGAATCAATCCCAGAGTGGGATAGAATCAATCCCAAAATGGGATAGAATCAATCCCAGAGTGGGATAGAATCAATACCAAATTGGGATTGAATCAATACCAAAATAGGATAGAATCAATACCAGAATGGGATAGAATTAATACTGTTTCCTAATAAATAATGACTTTCAAAAATCAATGCTGCAATGGGATTAAATTAATCCCACGAATTCTAAAATTCAATCTCAAATTGAGATAGAAACAATACCATTTCCTCCTCAAAAAATTAATTTCATAAATTTAATACCAATATGTCCTAAAAGTAATCCCAATATTTCTTAACTTTGTTCTAGAAATTAAAATCAATCCCAATATGCACCTATTTTCAAGAAAATTTGGGATAATTTTGGTATTGAAATGGTGGGATTAAAATCAATACCATGGGTATTGAATCTGGATACTTGAAAAATTTTCTCTGTGATATTTGATATCAGAGGATAAGACCGATAGGAATTTATAGGCACTATAGGGATGCTTGTCCACTGAAGGAATGGTCGAGATAGTCCAAGTAGTTTAAGAATAAAAATTACTGTTTGGTGGTACCCCGTGTTTGGTGGTGCCCCAGTTTCCCCTAATTGTTGAAAAACCTCTTAAATGCAATATCAATGCATTTTTCATACCGATAGAAGCACTCTGACCTTCCCATTACTCCAATCTTAATGGATTTTTAGATTTTGAGACATTGCGTACCATTACTCTCCATGTTTTTTCATTCAATTGTCATTTAGAAAAGAACCCAAAAAACCCAAAGTGAAACTTTTTATTTTCAACACTGGCGCTTATGTCGCCTAATTCCTGTAATTTCACTAGACCACAAATTTAGAATATCAGCCTGATCCTCCAAATTTTGGGCTGATCCCTGAATGTATCGACACCAATCCTCATATATCGGGCTGATCCCTAACCGATCCCTGTGTCTATTTTGGGCTTAAGGATCCAATCAATAGTGAAGGATGCAAAGTTCTTTCTTTGTACAGCGTACAGGTCGTCAAAGCTTACCGCTTCCCTGTTTTTCATCGCTTTAATAGCCAGTAATCTCTTTCGCATTAGTTTATGATTTTTCTTTATGAATAATCTTTTAGCCACAAATGAAACAATCACAATAAAAAATGTGACGGATTCTTGAGTTTCACAGATATTTTTCTAGAATTTGAGGTTATGTACAGCCTAACCTTCAAAACAAAAGAAAGAAGTCTCATAAGAGAAAACTTCAAAGTTTAATGTAACGTAGAATTTTCTTCATTGTTCTTTTTTATATTTAGCAAGGAGGCTAGTTTGCATTGTAAAGTTGTAACATAACCTTAAAAAAATATAAAGCACACCTATGCAAGATTGAGAATAAACGTTACAAAATCCAAACGTTGAGCCTCTTTTTTTCCAAATAATTGTACATTTAAAAGTTGCAGAGCTTCATACTAGATAAATCTGATATGATTCAGTACAAACAGATTTTAAAATAATGTCAATTTAACCTCAAATATATTTCCAAGTCTATTTTTCTTTCAATTCGACAAAATTGTGAAAATAAATCGTATTATTGAATAATTTTGAAGTTTGTAGGATTCAAAGTTTTATTCAAAGTTGAACTGTGTTTTAAAGGTTATGTTTAGCATAACCTTACATTTTTAACTAATTTATAAAAAATTTCTGTCAAAATATTCATTATAAAGATGTCGAATAACTTTATTCATACTCCCACGAATTTTAGGAGTATTACTCAACCAAATAAATTGTGGTTATGTAAATCAACAGCGCAATAAAGCTTTTAATATTCAGGAAACATGGGGAACATTAAAAATATATTCTGTGGAAAATGACTACTGAAGTCTCAATTCAGGACTCAATAAATGAATAAATCGTCAAATCAAGTGCATTAATCATAAAGAAAAGTGAGGTTATTTAGGTTAAGTCAAATAGTTCGAACTACCTTAAACTTAAATATATCTGCTCTCATATATGTTCAAATGTAACTACACCTTCCTGTCCCAAGTTTTTATATCATTCTATTTTTGCTCTGATATATTTCCACAAACATAAAATAAACAACAAACAATAAAAAATGAGAAGAATACAAAATAACCCTAGAAAGATACCACACCTTTCATCGGAGGTCCATCGTTCGCCACATCCTCCCACTTTATGCTATCTTAATCCCAACCATATTCATGAATATGCATTTTATCTCTGGCTGAAAGGTGAACAAGGGGAGATACGTTCGGTACATGCAGTGCGGGGTAAGTCAGGACTTTTTCACATAAATTTAGCTGAGAGGAAATTTTCAGCATTTTCACAATACTTTGGAATGTTGTTGGACATCAAGAATGTCTTACGTTAAATTTTTCTCCCGCATTTTTATCCATTTGAAATTTTTATAGTTACTTATCAATAGTTTTGGGATATAAGAAAGAAAAGCAATATCGAAGAAAAGCCATTTATATCACTACAAATTGATATTTTCAATGTTATTTTATGATGAAAATTGCATCTGAATCCTCTTCGGAGATACACCATGCTGATAACCTACTAAAATTACTCTAATTTGTGCTACAAAATTAGCACAGGTGCATTTTATGCTCTTTTATGTCAAGTCTTTGAAACTAAACTAAATAAAATTATTAAAACCATACACTAATGGCAAAAGACTTTAATTTTCCAGAAATAAGAAATTCCCTCTCTTTTTATATCTTTAGTCTCGCAAATTTTCCAACAAATTAACTAACTTATTTCTAAAGGATTAGCGACTGCCACAAATAAATCCAGTTGGCACATTTTAAACTCTAAAAAGTTACACTAAACATTTTCTGGCATAACTTGTCACTTCCACTTTAACTTTGGGGCCACTATAAAAGCAACACTTCCTTCTCTCAAACTTGAAAACTTTTTACATATTACTGCATTTTAAAAAATTGAGGAGAAAAGTTAAATGTTAATCAATAATTGGAACATCCAAAATTATATTAAAGATTACATTTATATTCATAACCCCACAAATTTATCTGTCAAGACCTGGAAAAGTTTATAAATTTATTGAAGACATGACTCTCCAGAGAAAATCGACATCACATGTATGTACACTATATTAAACCATTAGCCGATCAGTAAAGTTTAAGTTTATTGCACTTTCATCTTTCAATCAATTGAAGCACAGCGTCAGCTTGTGAAATCATACAACATTGACTATTTAGGTTAACTAACAACGATAAGACGGCGATGGACAGGAATACATTATTTCAAATAAAATTGTGACAAATTTTTACTGTCATAGATCTTTCACTCCTTTTATGGACAACAAAAAAACTATTTTGAAAATTCTATAAAAAAAATTAATTTTTGACAGAATTTTGACGTTTCCACTTACAATATAGTGCAAACGATTAGTAGTAAAATAAAATTTGATTAGCAAAATGAAAAGAAATTCGTTAGATAAACGTTCAACTTTTGAATAAATCAATTCACCATGGAAAACATGGGCAGCTGGTTCAATTGAATGCGTGATACCGTTTCATAAGCTCGTAGTGAATCAAAACGAGTTGAAGTGCACATGGCAATTGGTTAAAACAAACAACAAGAGTGCGAAAAAGGTGGGAGAGACAAATGCAAAATTTTCGGGAAAAAAAAGAGATATGAACTTTGATTTTATAAAATTTTCCTAATCTAAAAGGTACGCCTGAAGTCATAAAATTTGGTCAGCGAAAAAATAATTTTGGTCAGTAAAAATTGAATTTATTCAGTAATGTCTTCGACAAACTGTTTAGATCAGGATCATTTCATGAGATCAAAATTCACATCCCATTCTTTATGAATTATTTTGAATATGTCTATCCCACTCTTCTACGAATAAAATTTTATGAAACTAAATTAAATTTGTTGTGATGTAGAAACAGATAAAGAAAGAACAAGAAACAAAAAAGAACAAGAGTGCAAAAAGTGGTATACTATGCAAAATATTTGAAGAAGCATTTTGAATTTTTTTTTAATAAAATTTTCCTAATCTAAATAGGATCTATACAGATCCAAATGGTTTGTTTGCAAACCAAATGATTTTCTTTCTTTTCAATTCACAAAATTAAAAGATGTATGAGCTGGTACGAGTACTTTAGATTGAAATTCAGTCATTGTGGCTCTTACACACTTTTTAGATCAGGTAAATTTCATGTAATCGAAATCCGCATCTCTTTTTTTCTTAAAAGATTTGTATCTGCATATCCCACTCTTTCGAACTCTTCTTCTTCTTCTTTTGTACTTCATAAAAATCAATTTAGTTAAATCTAATTTGAGACCGAAAGAGTGAGATAGACTTATGCAAAATCTTTTGAAAAAGGGGTTTGGAATTTTGATTTCATGAAATTATGACAATCTGAAAAGTGTGCCGAAGGTTTTACTAGTCAAAATTATTTTTTTCCTGATGAATTGAATGACAATATTTCTTTCGTTTCTTTTAGTAACCAGTAAATATTTATTAAACATTATTTTACTGTCCCTTTTGCGATTTTAGCTACTGAATTGATTAAATTCTTTCGATCAATTTTCCTTTTTAAAAATGATTTCTTTTTTTATTTTTTCTTATCATTTTTTTTATTAAAAAAAAAACAACAGATAAATGTTTATAAACCCGTTTTTATGCAGATAAATTGTTTTATATTGATTTTAGAGTCTAATTAATTCTTTTCCATCAACTTATAGTTTCTCATCCAAATTATTTCACTTCATTTACTTGGTGAAGAAGCCTTGAAAAAAAAACATCCCAATGCAATAAATCAGGAAAAGAATAACTTAATACTAAATCATTTCACGATCGAATAATTTTATTAGGCATTTAATTGGTAAAGCAATTTTGCCAATAGAAAGAAAATGGAATGTTTTGACCTAATTTTCTCAATGTTTTCTCTTGTGGGATAGTTTCTTAAAGAAATTTATTTGCAAAAGTTAGAAATGGATGATAAACATTGTTATAAACTTTACAAAATTACCCCCCATGAAGAAAATGCATTCAATATTGGAAGCGAAGGTAAGAATGTAGTAAAAGGAAAAAAAAGGAGAAACTAAAAGCCAGGAAGTTCTGCTTCTCGCTCTTAGGAAGATTTCAAATTAAATATTTATCGTAATTTGGCATTATTGAATTTTCCCACATAAAATCTACCAACTGCAAGAGATGCTCTATTTTACTCGTTCCATATTTCTATTCTTCATTAAAAACTTATGTAAAATGTGAGCTCAAAAATTAAATGATGATAATAATGTTGTTAACAGCTGTAAAACTTTTTCTTTCGTAACTCAACATGAACAGAGGAGAAAATGAAGGGAAAACGGCTGAAGCTTCTGCTCGTGGCAAATCGTGCGTTTATTAACCAGCATTTTGAGCTTTTCATTTTTCCTCCTTTACCCAGCAGACCCGTCTGCTCCTCTCCCCATGTCCTTACCACCTTCTATACCCCCCACCAAAAACTCTTACTATACTTTTCAGTTAAATTCCCATTCCCAAACCATAGAGAACGTAACATTTGAGACAGTGAGAGAGACTTTCATATAATGTTTTAATCCTTAATTACTACAAGTTTCACTCTGTTCCCTATCCATGGCAAATGTACTCTAAGGACACCGTATTCTCCAAATACACCACAGTTTGAAGTCTCTTAATTGCAATGTATTTCCTCACTCTCAACCATCTCTCACTTCACATCCAATAAAAGTGCATTGAATTTCATCCACAATCACTATCTCTTGTCCCTTTCCCCCGACCCGTATTGATATCATTAAGCTTTGATCCAGAACAACATCACTTGGATTACAGATAACACTTCCAATGACACGCATTCGATATCTCTGGCAACTTTACCCATCTAACTTTAAACAAAGTGTTGTTGGACAATGAAATTTTCTTTATAACTTTAACCTTAACCTATAAAACCATGGAATGATACTTTATACGAAAACTAGACGATTTTGGATACCTTTCCACAGCTAAAAGGATTAGTTTCTTTAGTCCTTCAATGATTAAAAAAAAAGAATAATCTTATAGAGTTGGAAATAAGATACCTTTCGCAAAGTTTGTGCACAAAGTTTTACACGGAAAGTTTGACATTGCATCCATTTTGATAATATTTTCCTTCATTCTCTTTCCTGATTTGAATTCTCGATGACAAATTCTTTTCCTGGTTAGTTACACAATAAATGTAAATGATTTTTGCAACTATTTAACCACAATCTCGTTAATCACAATGATCAAAACTTTTGCAATTGATTATCCGAATTGCTGCCGGATAAGGATTTTTAGTTGCCTTAAGCCTCATTCACATGATGAAAGAATACATAAGAAAAAGTACGTAAATCAAAATAGAGCAATCTGATTGGCTGAGCCTTACGTACTTTTGCATAAAACTTTTACAATTGATTTGACAGCTGATTTTTGTCGCGCGTGCATTCGATTTGAAATTAGGAACAGTTGAGAATTAAATTGAGAATTACAAAGTAACATTTCTTATGCAACTTTTAATCATATAAATCCAGCTTTAAGGCTTAACCCTTTAATGACGTGGAAAAATATTCTGACAAAAGTAGGAATACATTTTGTTTCACTTTTGGATCGCTCCACGAAAAATTATGCAAAGTTTATACACAAAATTCTACATCGCGTCTATTTTGATAATATTTTTCTTCATTCTCTTTTCTGATTTGAATTCTGGGTGATAAAATATTTTCTTGGCTAGTTACACAATAAAAATAAATGGTTTTTGAAAGAATTTAATGAGAAGATAAGTGACCCTTAAGAAAAATGTTTGATAGCGTATTTTCGCATCTCCTTAAAAATAGATTATTTTATTTTATTTTCACTGTAAATCATCTATTAATTTGTAAGAAGCAAATTTCAATATATCAATATTATTCCCAATATTTCTAATAATGGGTTTTTACTGCTCGAACTCCACGGAGAGAGCAGTATATAATCCCTCGATTTTTACACCCCTCCAAATTTTCCACTTTCCATCGCCGGAAGACCACTTTTGTCAACAAATCTTCGCGTTTCAGACGATTTCTAAGAAATTTCATCATGCTGTTTGTCCGTCTGTCCGTCCGGCTGTCGCCAGTTCTAGAGGCCAAACAGTTAAAGATAGCGACTTCGGGGGACCCCCCCATAAGTCGACCCAAGGATCGTTAACATGCCCCTCATTCCCCCCCCCCCCACATCTCCCCTTCCCATCCAAAACCATATTTTAGGGATTGCTCGATAACCCAGGCGAACATTTCGTCCTTAGACGAAAATACAGTTGAATCATTCTTATTAACGGTTTTTCAAGGTCAAAGGTTAAAAAGACACTATAGAGAGCGCATTTATCAAGCGAATGGGGTCATGTTTGGGCTCGCTTGGAAAGGTCTTGGAATTTCCTATAAAACTGAACCGGCCAAGTCCAATCGGTTCTGAACCGGTAATAAACCGGTTCATAGCCGATAACTAATTTATCCGAAAATCAATTCTATTTACTTTTAAAACAATTTTGGAGCATCTTTTGAATGATTTATGGATCGGTTCAAATCGCTTGAGAACCGGTGAATGATAAGTGATGCGAAAGTACTTTTGAGGTATAGCATCTAAGTCACGAGTTCGAGCATTTCGCAAAGCCTGGAACGCTTTGCCACCGCTTTTGTTTAAGGCAACAAAAGAAACACCAAAATCATCAGAAGTCCTAACATTTACCTTTTATTATTTATTTTGGTGATGAGTTACTTGCGAAATTCGTTCTATCTGATAATTTTTATAAGCCCCGCCCCTTTTATGAAATACAACTTTTATAAATGTTTTTATCTCCTTTCAACAATCCTTCAAGAAGCTTTTATATTCCTCAAAAATCGTCCTCTAAAGGCGTCTACACGTTGGGAGCAATTTTCGTCAAAAATTGCGTTTTTGACAGAAATTTGACGTTTTTCCCTACAACTCTGCAGGGAATTTCCTTCAAAAAAGCAATTTTTGACAAAAATTGCTCCTATTGTGTAGAGGCCATAACATTTTTATCTAAAACAGTGGAAAAACAATTATGATAACTAGCGATTATTGGTAAAATAAACTTAGTCTTGTCTAACGCCTCACAGTATTTTTATGACGGTGACGTGAAAAATCATGGATGCCAGTCAAAAACACAAAAGCCGAAAGAAGCCAAAGTCACGAATGGATCGAAAGTCCAAGGAGATAAAATCCCGGATATGTCAAAATGTCGAAAATTCAAAATAGAGTCAAGATCTCGAATGAGTCGAAATTCGAAATTCCGAAAAGCTATATTCCCGAATGGATTGAATCGTTGTCCCGATGAGCAAAAATCTTGAATAACCAAAACCTCGAATAACCCAAAGTTGAAATCCCAAAAAACTAAAATCTTGAGTGGATCGAAATCCCGAAGAAATAAAATCCCGTGAACTTCCTGTTATTCATAACTGAGACAAATTTTTCAATGCACATTTTTATCGCTATTCAATTTTTATTGACAAAGAACTCATAACTTTTGAGTAAAACTGAATGGTGTTATAAATTCTTGTTCCACAATGAATAGATTTTTACGCTCTGAGTAATTTAAACAAAATTATCTCATAATTTTCGCATTGGTTCGCTTCCATAAATTGTCAACATTATTTTGCAAAATTAGTTCTCCTTCCATTTCCGCCAGTTAAAAGTTCATTTAGTGTATTAAATTAGAGCTTATGAAAAACTGGTCAAGTGAAAACCTTTTTGAGTGGAATGGTCGAATTTATGAATTTGATGTTGTGTAGCAAAAAAGGTGTTAATATTTCACATTAAAATTTTCTTTCATTTTAAAAAGTTAGTCGAAAAAAAATCAATAGTAAACTGATTTTTTATTAAAATTTATGTAGATTTCAGAGACCTTTCAAATGCGTCTAAACTTGTCTAAATCGGTAGATAAATACGCTTCCTAAAGTGCTTTTAACATATGTCCCTGAAAAATCTGTATAACCTCCAAAATAACAAACTGAATAGTGTCATTTTGAACTCGTTGAGAAGGTTTTGGAATTTCAGATAATTTGAAAGTAGTTGCAATATGTAATAAACCAGTAATGAAACGGCTATAAACCGATAAGTAATTTTTCAAATCGGATGTGAACTGGTAAACGGTAAATGATGCGGAAATATTTTTGTGGTACAGCTTCAAAGCCCCATGCCTAGATTTTGTTAAAGAGGTTATGTATAATCTAACCTCTAAAAGATCATTCCGTAACTGAAAATTTCCAATTAGAATGTAACCTACAATTTTCTTTCAAAATTCCAAAAAACCAAATAAATGTTACTAATTGATGACTTATTTTATGACAAACAAGTGGACGATAGCTTTTATCACTTCACTGTACGAAAAAGATTCTTAACAGAATAATGGCCTCTACACACTAGAGAAATTTATGTCTATATTGAAATAAATTCCCTACGCTTGTGTAGAGAAAACTCTTCAATATAGACATAAATTCCTGTAGTTGTAGAGGCCATAAGGGCGGAATGGGAAAAAATCAAGGCCATGTTAATCAACCAAGAGAGAATTTTTGTAAGGTTCTTCGTAGACCCAAAGTCGCTATCTTGAACCGTTTAGCCTCTAAAGAACTCGCTAGATGATAAAGGGTTGAAGCTTTAAAGTTATTGAGAAATAGAGAGATTACGGTCCTAGATTTCTGGTTCAGTTAAAAGGTTTTAATTGAAAATGTGAGATTATGCAGCACATAACCTTAAAAAAAACCTGAAAGACCTGAAGTCGCCATCTCGAATCATTTGACTCCTATAAAATTCGCAAGGTGATAAAGGGTTGAAACTGAGAAAGTTACTGAGAAATACAGATTACGGTCCCAGTTTACTTATTTAGTTAAAAAGTTAATTGAGAATATTAATATATAATAGCACATAACCTTAAAAAAACCTCCAATTGAAATAAGACCTTTAAAATTATCTGATCATTAGCAATTTATAACCTCAAATTTGTCAATTTGAGAGACAAATTAGGCGAATTTCGAAATATAATTGAGGTTATCTCATTCTAACCTCAAAATATTAAAGCTTATTTCCGAAATTTAAGAAAGAATCCCTGTATTGTTTTTTTTTTCCATAGACTGAGCAAAAAAAGGTTTCTATTAAATAAACTCCTAAACGTTCTAATGAAAGACTACTCCATAAAACTAATAAATAACAATAAAGCGCATTTTCCGTCAAAGGACACGAGATAAGCTAAGACAGGATTTACCTATATATTCCTCTCGAGAATTCCCCTATTAATGCAGAAATTCTTAAACGAGAGAAAGTTCTCGAGGGAGAAGTACTTTGAAGTTCTACGAAAAGTTAACATTCAAAATCTCCATGGATTAAAATACAGAAATGCAAAGTTTTTACTTTCCTCTTTACAACGTACACACGCGTTCGCCTTTCTCTCCTTCTCAAAACTGCAATTTTGCATTTGAATTACAAACAGCAATTAGACAATTGTCTTACCAGTAAAAAGAAGAGAAAGTTTTCCTTATTGCTGGAATTTGGTACAATTCTGCTGTTCAATACAATTCAGTTCGCTGTTCATTGGAATATTTCAGCTTTTCTCTTCATAATATAAATAGGTACTCTCAACAAATTTCCCTCGCATATCCTCAATATAATAAACTTGTATTTGCTCTCCTTGCAAATTTTCTTCAATAATTAAGTATGGCTTTTCCTGACATTCTCAATACAATGCATGCAATATTTTGCAGAATCTCCTTTGAACGTATTAATTTTTGGGAAAAGAGAATAAGTTGCAAAGAGTAGGAATTTATTTATAAAATAGCTAATGAAGAAGAAAATTCTTCAAAGAAAATTATTTTCAAATAAGAAAAAAATAAATTCAAACTTTAATTACAATTTTTAAATAAGAAAATTTGCTTTAGTAAAATAGGTTATAATTTAATGATCAGGAATCAGGACATCTTAATGCTTATTTCGAGTACTCTGATTGACTACAGCTTGGAAACATTAAAATCTTTGATGTTTTAGCGGTTTTAGCCAATCAAAGAATATTGAATTACTTCTTGACAGTTCTCGTTTAGTTTCCAAAAATTTTAGGTTATGTCAAACCTAACCTCAAAAATTCAGAACATTTTTTTTATTTCAGAAAAAATAGGAATTGTTTGTCACTAATTTAGCCACAATAAAATCTAGCTCATATCTAATTCTTTAAATTTTCCAAAACCTAACCTCAAAAACCTCACAGATCATGGATGGCATTAAAAAATATTTTCGGGCTCTTTGGTTACCATTGCAAAGAAAAGATCACCCGTTTTTAAATTATCCATTTTTACTATTCAAAATAATGTTCAAACAAATGTGAAGTTGTGATGTATTTAACCTAAAAAAAAAACTAGAAATTGTTTTGTAATTTTTGTTTCAAAACTTTGGAAAATCTTGTAGGTTGAAACTTAATGCACTTTCAAATGCAAAACAAACCTCTGAAATCGAATAACTAAATCGTTTAAAAAAAAAACTCTTAAATTTGGCTAAAAACGTGAAACTCGGATATTTTTGATATTAAAATCAAGCGTTAGAAATAATTGAGGTTAAATCCAGCCCCATACAACCACAATTTTTATAATAACCACTTCATAAAATAAGAAAATCAGGTTCAATACCTCAAAAATCACATATTTTACACTTTACTATTCTAAAAAATAATCTGAAAAATTTAATTCAAATATATTGTCATCAATTTAGAGTTATAATTTCACTTCTTAAAGTGAATGTAATTGGGAAATTTGAGGTTAGCTGAGAGTCTTTACAATCTTCTCATTAATCCGAATCATCAAAAAATCTAAAATTAGTTTTTTTTAGTGAAACTCCCTAAAATCTCCCAAATCGTTAACGTTTTCGAAAGAAATATCAAAAGTCTAATTATAAACATTTAAAAACTTAACCAACTCAACCTCAAAAATCAGCATGTTGAACTTCGAAAAGATTTGTGAGGTTAGAGTTGAACATTTTAAAGATATTTTTTATTTCTTATTTTGTGTTTTAAGTTTGACCAGATTTTGATTCCTTCTAAAGAGAGAAAAAATCCCAAATAGGTCATATAGGCCTTTCAAAATATGTCTCAGCTTTTGAGGTTAGACCGGTTTTACTCAACACCATCTCATATTCCAAAAAAAAACTTTGTTTGTTTAAATAAAAAAATTGCTTAAAATGTTTATATAAGTAACCTAATAATCTTTTTAATTTGGCCTAAATTAAAGTGTTATAAACATTCTGGTCTAAACCTAAAGGTAACTGACATTTGACAAAGTAATAACGTTAATCTTGTTAACATCATTTTCACACTCCTTAAAAAAACTCATGCCATTTTTAGATGGACACTCTGTGAAATACAGAAAAATTTTATTCATTTTTTTTAAAGAACCTAACCTCTAAAAGATCATTTCATAGCTGAAAATTTCCAAGTAACATGTGATTTTCAACTCATCATTAAAAAATATACTTACTTTGTTATATATTTAACAAATTTAATTTCTTATGTGATATTCTTTTTTAGAGGTCTTGTAATGTTTTTAAGGTTAGAGTCTGGCACCTGTAACACTATAAAACCCAAGTCAAAAAATCATGTAGATAGAATATCGAATACCAAATTGCCATAGCATATCCAGTGCCGGATATTCTCAACAAAAAAAAAACAAGTTAAGTTTTAGGGCTCATTCATTTCCAATTAAAATTTCCACATTTTCACGCATTTTTGCAGTTATTTGTTATCAATTTTTTGGTTATGTAACGAAAATCATTGAAATATCCATTTCTGATACCAAACTCTTTATAAAAAAGGCGATATTTTCCGCCAATTTGGCATTCTTTGTCCATTTTTTTTGGTTTTTGACCTATTTTTTAAATCATAGAAAATTTATCAAGTTTTCCCTATCGTTCATTGTTTAAGGACCGCCCCTTCCTTTAAATGTTAAATCTAACTCCATCGACTTTTCTTTCCCAAAAAAAACTAATGAAATTCTCTGACCGAAATATTGGAACAAATTCACTTTAGAACATTTTTTTTTGGAACAAAACAGAATGAAGAAGACATTTTAATCATACGAATTTGCCCAAAATAGATACTAATTTGGCCCAAAAATTTGGGTTTCCGTAGACGAGCTAATTTTTGGAACAAATATCTGCCAAAATTTTTACTCACACTTTTTGTTACTCACACTGAATAGAATTCTTAAATCGGTTTTTAAGTGATAAGGAGGTTATGTATCAGTTTCTTTCTATGTTCTTTCTAAATTAATTGATAAAAGAGATTACAGAGAATCTCACCTAAAAATCCTTTACGTTGTAATTGTGAGATACTGCCACACAAAATTAGTCTTGAATTTAGGTTAGGTTTAACATAACCTAAAATTTTTCAAAATTAATGATTTACAGTAGAGTCCCGCTATAGGCCATCGCTCTATAGTCCACAATTTATCGACCGTTGATTTCAAATCACTGAGGTTATGTTTTTTAGTACGCAACATGCAATGTTGTCATAATTATTTTAATATTTTTGGCAAACTTTATTGAGTAGTTGTAATAATTGTGATCCATAATGAAGAGAGCAAGGACAAGTACCACAATTGAAAAGAAAGTGGAAGCCGTCGAGCAATTTCAATACTAAAAGTCGATGATAATTTTAAAAAATGACATGGACTATAGTGCTACCCAAGTGTCAAATCTGGAACCAAATATGGACTATAGCGAGACTCTACTGTATATATTTTCCTGTCGAAATTCACTTCCAGCTTCCAGGTCACATAAGAGTCCTCAATCAAGCTTTAGGTAACGAATTTCAAGGATTTTTTACACTAAGCAATGGGAGACATACCTTTCTTAGGTTATGTTGTTTTCAATACCGTAATATATTCCTGTTCACATCGTTTCATTTATACCTTTGTTGTTTAAAATAGTGATAAAATTGCATTTAGACTTTTAAGTTTTGAAAATTCCCTAAATCTCAGATTTTCCAGGTTAAACATAACCTTAAATTTAAAAAAAAAACATTTTTTTTTAATATAAAGGAAATATTCCCAACCCCATTATACTTTTTGGAATAAATTTGTTTCAAGAAGTGATATTTTTCGTGATTATAGTAAAAATTTTGAAAATATAAAATTTTGGATTTTTGGGGTTAATGCGCTAAAGGGTTAACTCGTGGAGCTTTTCGAAGCACTGGGAGAAATATATTGCACTTTTCACCAAAGGTATTTAAATATGTAATAAAAAAAAGAAAAAGGACTCACCTCGCCAAATGTAGTCAGACTGTGCGGTTGGGTATCGTCCAGGACAATCATGTCGCTCTTGATGGTGGCTGCTGCCCAGGGAGTCGTACATCCCAATCCCGTGAGAGAAATCACTCTGACGCCTAGAGAATACATGGAACGTAGAACAGCCAGACTGGATCCCAGAGCATGACCTGCTTCGAGGCCCAGAAGTACTCCAATCTTCCCATCTGAATGAGTCTCCTCAATCTCATCGGCTGTCTCAATTACTTGGAGAATGGGATTGGTTTTGGCGAGACGTTTGGCTTCATCGAGTCCCTCTAGGGCCAACTGGACCCCATCGAGGTACTGGGCTCCACACGGAACGGCCACTGACCAGACGAGGGCCCCCACCATATTTTTGGTGATGTCTGATACACTGCTACTAAAATTTCCTTCCAACTGAGGCTGCCAGTGGCCCTCAACAAGTGGTGGGGTCTCCGACAGAAGGCGTCGGATGAAAGCCAGACGTGCTTCGAGGAGAGATGAGCTCCTGAGCTGGAGAGCAATGGGAATCCCAATGGCCAGAGCAATGAAGAGGAAAAGTCCTCCAAAAACAGCTGCTACCTTGCGACTCTTGCCTCGGTGGATGACTGGAGGTGGAGAGGTATGCTCCTTCTTGTACGTGGGTACATTCCCATTCTTGATTTTCTCCGAGAACTTTGTGATTTCCGGTGGAAGATCGATGTCCGTGTACACAAAGCATTGCTGCTTGCACGGCACCTGCATCGTTCGCAATTCCATGAATTCGTGATTTGGCACAACCGAATTCATCCCCAAACACTTAATTAACCCTTAGACACTCAGAACAGGCAGGAAAACAGGATAATGGAAGAGATTTTCTGTTTTTCCCACACCTACGTGACTGTAGACCAACTTCCCCTTTTCCGTATCGATTTTTGAATTTTTCGTTAAGTTTGTCGGATTGACGAAAGTCCCCGAAGTGAAAGTGAGGTTATGTGGATTGTTTTGATTTTTTACGAGGCGAATTGTTTTAGATTTTGGTGCATTTCCTGGTCAAAAATGGCTCATGGAGGCTCTTCTAAACGTGATTATCACAAAGTGGACTACACTGTGAGAATACGGGATACACTCCAGCGGATAGGTAAGCCGGGAAGCTGTGAAATTGTGCAAAATATAACTGTTTTCATTGCAGAGTCAATGCTGAACTCCCGGAGCAAGCAGGAGCACACAATGGAACTGATTGCTGAGATCTTCTGTGAGAAATCTCCAAGGGAGATGGATGTGAGGAAGGCACAGACACAGCTACTCCCCGCTACATTGACTTTGATCCAGGAACTTCAGTTGGTGGTGATTCTGTGCGAGTATTTTCAGAGTCCCGGTCCGGAAGCCACGCGAAATGCCATGTTTCTGTCCCTTTTTGCCAGTCCCACGTCCATCACTCGCATTAATGTCCTCGTGAAGCTGGTCAGTACGTCAGTATCTGCCCTGATAGCGCCACTCCTTTGCGCTGCAGGCACCTGGATGCAGCAACTCGGCTGCACATCCCAGTCCAGCCTCGATTTGGCTCAGAATCTTGTCACGGACTTCATTGTGTTCGCCCAGAAGGCGTCTGAGCAGCTGAAGTTCCTTCCTCAGGTGGCTCCACGCTTCACAGCGAACACAATAACCGCCGTGGCGGAACTCTATCTCAATGAAATGCATGACAGCCGATCTGTTCCTCCTCCCATCCTTCTGGACACTTTCACTGAATGGGTATCGAGCAATCCAGAGCTGTGCCTGGCTTCCCAGAAGCCTCTGGTTCTTCCATCAGGCGCCATCGCAATGCCAGTCCTCACTCCCCTGGCTGGACTTATACGCTGGTGCGTCCTGGCTCCGCTAATGGATCCCGCCAAGTCCTACAGTCGCCTCCATCTCGCCATCATTCAGACCATGCAACAGACTCCGCCTCCCATTGGCTCTCCCACCGTCATCAATGCACAGCACCTCTGCCTGATTGTCGCTACTCTCGAGGGAAAGTACCTGCAGATCAAGAGGCCAGAAAATTACTCCAAGACTGCAGAGGAACGCTTCCAGCTCTGCCTGGAGCGTTTCGCTCAGGCCGTGCAGGTTGCTCTGAGCTCTCACTGCGTCTACGGCAGCATTCCTCAGCTGCTGTGTCGCCTAGAAGCACTGCCGCAGAGCACCCTGATGCAGATGGTCATCAAGAGTAACAGGAATACGTGATGGGAAACTTTTTAAATCAATAAATTTTTTCAAACAAAAATTATGATTTTGAATTTCGCGCCTTCTTAGTTTTTTTTGGTTTATTTTTTTTTACTAAGCAAACTCGAAGACTTTAAAAATGAGGGAGAGTTATATTGTAATTGATCGAACGAATGTATTGAGGGATTTTCATGCAATTTACGATATATGAGTGTGTAAACTCAATATCTATATGCACATGAATAAAAAATCGTTGCATTTCAAAAAGTTTGTCGCCCGAATTTCTGCCTAATTCGGCTGACATTTCGGTCCCATATGCCCGAATTTGAGAGAGTCTACTGCAAGGGGTAACTCATTCCCATTTTTTCTGACAAGGGTTTCTGGTTTCTCGGGTTTCGCGATACAGAAATTGGGTTTCTCGGGTTTCGCGATGCAATTTTTGGGTTTCTCGGGTTTCGCGATGCAATTTTTGGGTTTCTCGGGTTTCGCGATGCAGACAATGGGTTTCTCGGGTTTCGCGATGCAAAAAGTGGGTTTCTCTGGTTTCGTGAAGCGTTTCTCGGACAATTGACGAGGGTTTCTCAATATGAGTTACCCCTTGGTCTACTGTATTTCTTTTATTTCTACTTCCCTTTGTAAAAATTATTTTAAAAAAAACATATTTACTTTTATTGAAAACATATATATTTCTGCTAGTTTTACGTATAATAAATTCTTTTAGTTATTTGTACATTTCATTAAATCAGTAATTTGAAAAATCATATTGTCATTTGCTTTTTTTTTTTAATTATATAAATATTAAAATGTCGATTTAAAATTGCTAATTTCCTATAACTTTGTGTTATACATTTTTTTCTTTAGCTTATCCGAATTTATTTAATAATTTGTAGAATTTTATGCTGTTATGATTTTTTTATTACTTTTGATGGAAAAGAAACTTGTGTGCAAAATTTAAATTTGCCTTTAACGCCAGAGACATAGATATATCTATAAGAAACATTTTTCACATAATCTTTGAAATTTACATTTGGTTTTTAAGTCGAAAATATAAGATACTTATAGTATTGATGTAAAAAGTGACATTTCGGCTTGAGATTATCTTTGAAAATTATTTAATACATTGTATTTAATTTCCGAAAATAATTTCATAATTTCGCAAATTTTCAAAATATTGTTGAGAGATATTTATATTTTAAAAGATACATATGAAGATTAGCCTTCAGGATATACCTTGTAAGTTAATAAAAAATATGAAAACCGCATATTTTATCAGAACTTCAAACTAAGAAGATCTTCACCACTTTCCTATACATTTTGCAGATCTTCTGCCATGTTCTGAGTAGCATTTTCTCCGGTCATCTTTCTCTTTTGTGCTCGCTTCCAGTTTAAGAACTTGCAATAGAGAAGTCCTACAACGGATTTTCTTTCGTGGCCCTGCGGTTGGTAATGGCGCTCCTGAAACAAAACATGGTTAAATCTTATGAAATCTGTATTAATTTCTGATCTTACCTTCTCCTCAGTAGGAAAAACATCCTCTATTTCCATTGACACTGTTTTTAAGACTTTTCATCCGCACTCTGATGAACTCCACGTTGTGTTCTCTGGCATATTGAATTATAATCTTTATTAGTACTATGTCGACTATGTCGCAGTGACGATCATCTAAGGATCTTTTCTGAGAATAGTACTCCTGTGTCTTTACGCGGACTCCTTCGGCACATTCTAGAATACCTTCAACGTGGATTGGTGTCCATGTTGAAGGTCTCGTAGCTCTTTTTTGCTCTAAAAGGGAATCTCCTGCAGAAGCTGCGCCGGCTATCCAGCCCCTCCACCTCCTTTTAAAAGTTCTTTCCGCTCCATGTGCGGGAAGTGGCACCTCGATATCATTCTCAAAAGCCTCTCTGAAACGGGTCACCGTGACTTGCTTCCCTGTGACAGAATAAAAAGAATTTGTTGAAATTAAAAAAAAATCTGTAATTAACTCACTAAAAGGTTATGTTATGTTACAAAATAAACACATTTACTCACCCACAAATCCTTTGAATAATTCAGTAACACCAAATTCGAGTCACAAAGAATAAAACTTTGCTTTTTCTGCATCTTGCATTAATTTCTTTCTAGAATTTAATTTAATTTTAACAAAATTGACAAAATGATGCAACCTGATGCAGAACGCGCGCTATCACCACGACTGTCAAGAAAAAACTCAATATGGCGGCGCTATAGCAAGTCCCACCGAAACACCCTGAAGGTAAAAGTTCGCAAAATTTTGCATCGGATTGGCAATATTATGCAAAAATTTGCAAAATTGAAAATATTACGCCCAAATGCCAATTTTTTGAGCAACTGAAAAATGATCACCAAAATCAATCGATTTTTGTTTCCGTTTGCACCCCTTTGCAAATTATTCAGAGAATTAAATACCTAATATAGTAAGGCCATGTAACTCCGACGATTGCAAAACTCGGATGCCGCGACCGATTTAACTCGGATACATCCACTTAAAATATAATTTATATTTTTATTTCTGTAATTAATTACTGCAGTATCATAATATAACTATTCTACTTTAAGAAAAACCAAAAATTATATTTTTATCGGTTTAATAAGTGGGTAAAAGAAATATTTTTTAAGCTCGGGTCAGCTGGGTTGTATACTAAAAATTTAATTTCTGAGAAAATTTTGCTGTTGACAGCTCGTCGCTGGAAAAAGTTTAGTGTTTTTTCTATATAATAAAACATTATTTGCAATCAAAATTATTAATAAAAGTTAGTGTAGTTATTGATCTACAAGGTGAGTAAGAGTTTATTGATAATATATTAATAATTCATACAGAAATAAGTGATTTTTGTGAATGTTTACATTTCGATGCAAGTCGGATGCGGTGAAAGTCAATGTTTTGGTTCAGAATTTGCATTGTTCAGGACTCTTTTTCTGTTTCAGATGCCAAAGGGAACAAAGGAAAAGACATATAAGGACAAGCCCTACTCTAAGGAAGGTCTTAGGAATGCCTTGCAGTGTGTACGAGATGGTTCTACCATAGCATATGCATCCAAAACATTCAATGTCCCAAGAACAACACTGCACAACAAATTGTCTGGCAGATACCCGGAAGAGTGCCCCAATGGCAGGCCAACAATTCTTTCAAAAGAACAGGAAAAAGAACTTGTCAAATGGATCCTGGGATGTGCGGATGGCTGGCATCCCATCGGGAAGGAACAAGTTCTGGACAGCGTTAAACTCATCTGTGAGGTCTACAAAATTCCAAACCATTTTACAGCTGGAAGACCCGGAGACGTTTTGTTCAGGAATTTTCTGAAGCGTCATCCAGAGCTCAGCATGCGCAAGCCAAAATCCTTCTCATTGGAAAGAGCTACTGTTACTGCTGAAGACCTCACGGAATGGTTTCAGAATTGTCTTAAATATTTCACAGAACACAACCTTCTGAGCATTTCACCAGACCGTGTTTTTAATTGCAACGAAAGTGCCTTCTTTTTGACACCGGAAGATGGAAATGTCCTGTCCAGGAGAGGTTCACGTGTAGTTCCATCTCTTAAAAATTCAGGACCGAAGCAATGTATCACAGTACTCTTCATGGTGTCAGCTATTGGCGAACTTGCTCCTCCAATGGCTGTTCATAAAACTGACATTACTCCAAAAATTGCCATTCACAACGCAGAAGGATGGAAAATGGGAACGTCACCACAGAGTGGCTGGATGGATGGGCCACTTTTCTATGCTGGTCTTTATTTCCCGAAAATTGTTTTCCAACATTCAGAGGAGTCCATTATCAATAACCAGCACGATCAGGCCACCGACAATAATCCTTCAAATGATCCAGTCATCCCTGGAAACCAACTCTCTGCAACTTCTGAGACTCAACCGATCTTCGACACACTAAAACAATGCTATTTCTGGCCAGGAGAAATTCCAAAACGTCGTCAGAAGAAGAGGGTCAAAGCCAGCAATGTCAAACACCAGTATATTGTATCTTCCGAGGAAATTATCGCGGAACAGGAGGAAAAATTGAGGCAGGATTTACAAAAAAGAAAGAAATTGCTGAACGGAAGTTGACCAGAGAGAGGAACAAAAAAGTAAGGGCAGAAGAAAAGGAGATAAAACTAAAGGAGAAACACATGGTAAAGGAAAAGGCTCAAATGCCAATTGAAGCTGAAAAGAAAAAACGTGGAAGGAAGTCAGCCAAGAAAACCGAGGAAAAATCAAAGAATTGAGTGCAATCTTAAAATAAATAAAAATATATATAATTAAATAATAAATTAATGAAATGAATTGATGGAATAAAACTCTAAAAAAATGTTTTTGAAATAATATTTTCTCATTTTTATGCATTAAACTTTTCCTTAAAATGAGCATCCGAGTTTCATCGAATTCAACGGAGTTACAAAAAAGCATCGCAGTAACATTCTTGCGCATATATTAATATTATCGTAATTTTATTAATTTTCATCAATATTATTGCTAAAATTCTATTTCTATTATGATTCTAAATTAAACAAAGAATAATTCTATTGATTTGGAATGGCGAAAAAAATATTTCATCAGTCCAAAAACAAGCATTAAAGTCGCACTCTATGAAAAGTATCCGGATTACCTCTCTTTACTATAATTCTAATATTACGCTAAAGCCGTCTCTTGTCTAATCCTCAGGTCTGTCAAGGCCTTAACTAAGATTAAGGAGCGGCGATGCTCCAGCCGGTTAACTTTCGTTAAGTAATCTACTGCGCCGCCCTGATGGATTTGTATCCAACTTCAGAGTAAACGCTTTTAGTGCTTTATTTTTCTGCCTTGAAAATAAAAATAAAGGCATTGAAAATCTGTGTCATCCTCAATTGACCGTCAGATTAAGTCTTTCCTTCTGCTATTATTAATAAGCATTGGTAAGTATGTGCCTTTAAATGGAGCTAGTCATGAAATGTCGATGAAATAAATGCGTTTTTTTCACGCAGATTAAAAAGATGGCGGATTTTCCTTCTCAGCGTACCAAGAATTTGTTTCCGAACTTGAAGGAGGAACTTGAATCTGCAAAAGCCGAAGCTTTCGCTAAGAAAAAAGAATTGAATAAGCTGCTGCAATATTCAAGCAAAGCAAGAGAGCAGCTCGCAATGTGTAACTTTGATTTGAAGGATTTCAAGAGATCGCAGAACAAAATTCTGATTATGTAAGATGGAAGAATTTCTGCCTTTTCTGACCATATCTACTAAAGTACGATTTCAATGTAGGTTGGATAATATCCGTGAAATGCAGTTCAACAGGATAAAAATGGTTAACGTGGTTGAGGGATTACATAACGCCCAGGAGAGTCAGCTGAAGGCCAAGAAGGAAGCTGTTGAAGCAGCAGCGAGTGCTATTACTTCGACTTCTCAGCTCCTGGAGAACGAGCGGAAGAAGAAGGATGAGAGCGCTAATTTACTGGTAAACTTGAAGAAAGCAAAGGATAGTCTCCAGCAAAAGCTGGGATTCTATGAGAGAGAGAATGCCAAGATGACTGAAGAGACGAAGGACTTGCAGCAAGTTCTGGAAGAGGAAGAAACCCTCAAGTTGAAGATCGCGGAACAGCTTGAGATGAGTAAAGTTTTGACCGAAAAAATTGGTCCATTGAAGCAGCATTATGCTGAGATTGATGCTGCAGCTGCCGCAAAGACCAATGAGATGACAGCAAAGATTCAGAGAACCCATGCAGAAACTGCTCAGTTGCAGCAGACTCTCAATGATCAGCACAAGGAACAGAAGCAAATCTTCTTGAATTACTTTGCCGAGATGGAAGGCTTGAAGGAGCTGAAGCAGAAGTCTGAGGACCTGGGCAAGGAGGTGCTGGAGCGAGAGAGAGCTTATATGAAAAGGAAGGCTGAGCTTAAGGAAGTCAATGAGAAACTCAATATGAGTGTTGAAAACGAAGAGGTGGAGCTGAACGTCCTCGAGGAGAAGGTCAAGCAAATGAGGGAGCGAGATGATGAAGTGCAGAAGAAGATAAAAGATGTTGATTTCGAGAAAGTGCAGGAAAACATTAAAATACTGCAGGAGAGAAATGAGGAGCTAGATATGGAAATTGCTGAAAGGAAGATCCAGAAGCCAGAAAAAAATAAGGATGTCAATGAAACCGTATCCCAGAAAACTTCTGATTCTTCCAAAGTCACCAATTGGCTGAGGTCCATTACTAGCCCAGATTCATTGGCAAACAATTCTGTGGTCAGTCGTCGAATGGAGAGGTTTTCCACTTCAACTACTTCACATTACTCCTTTGAGGTAGGAATTTTATATACTTTTTGCATTTGTATATTTTATCAATCCGGAATTTCAGGGAAATGACCAAGAAGATACTTGCGAAGTTTCTTCCACTTACGTGCGGGACATCGATCTATTTGATTAAAAAATACCTCACTTTCCACAGTTGCAGAGAATTTTATTTACTGACACGAAAAATTTCCTTACATAACCAAAATTATGAATTATTTTTAACAAAATGAATTTTAAAACTTTGAAATTAATTTTTTCTCTGAAGATAAATCGGAGAAATAAAGCCAGAAAATATAAAAATTAATCTTTAATTTAGAGTTTTCATTTTGTCTGATTTGGAAAAATAATAAGTTACTTTTTAATATTTTAGGTTATATCAAACCTAACCTAAAAAGTCAAAGCTTTGAAGCTGTTATTTGTGTACCAGAACGTCAAAATGAATTCAGTTGTCGAGATCCAAAAGATATTTTTATGACAAAAAAACGAAAAGAAAACTGATAGTCCTTTATTATTCGATTGAATGGTATTCTAACCTCAAAAATAAAGATCCTCACTTGTAAAATTTTTCGGGTTTTCGAAGTACAGTAGACTCTCGCAAATTCGGCTCTTTTAAGCCGACTTTTTAATTCGGGCAGCGGTTACATTTGAAAATAGTTTGTTGTAATTTTTCAAGTTTGATTATAATTATCAAATGAATCAAATATGCTCAAATTTGGCATGGTTTGCCTTAGTTTTAATGTGATTTTGCATTATTGAGGGATTTTTTCATGCAATTACGTTATATATGAGTGTGTAAACTAAATAAAAACTCGTTGCATTTCAAAAAGTTTGTCGCCCGAATTTCTGTCTAATTCGGCTGACATTTCGGTCCCATATGCCCGAATTTGAGAGAGTCTACTGTACATAGTGATGAATTTTCACGAGAAATTCAACTGGAGAATTTTCTTCAAAGGTTACTCTTTTCAAGGTTATATCACATTTAACCTCAAAAATTCCATTAATGTTCCAACTTACATTTGAAAAAAGTTTGTTGTCATTTTTCAAGTTTGATTATGATTATCAAATGAATCAAATATGCTCAAATTTAGCATGGTTTGTCTTAGTTTTGATGTGATTTTGCATTATTGAGGGATTTTCATGCAATTTACGATATATATCAGTGTGTAAACTCAATATCTATATGCACATGTCGCCCGAATTTCTGTCTAATTCGGCTGACATTTCGGTCCTATATGCCCGAATTTGAGAGAGTCTACTGTAAAAGAGATAGACCCCCAAAATTTTGCATAAAAAAATTCTTTTAGGCATATTTTGTATGCAAATTTTTAAACGCGAATATCTCGTAAACTAGAAGAGATAGACCCCCAAAAGTTGACATCAAGAAAGAATTTTTTTACGCAACTTTTAGGAAATATATTTTTTCCTTACATTTTCGTTGTCTGATTTTTGGTAGACATCTATTTTATAAGGAGTTATTAATTAAAAACCGTAAAGTGATTAAATTGGTTTTAAAAGTGGGGAAATCGTCCGAAAATCCAGTGTCAGTTACACTCATTTTATTCAATTTAAGGAAAATTATTTTATACTTGATATTATATGAAAATTGGCACGGATTTTTTATTCGAACGTCATCTCCGTAGAATTACTCCGATGTTTATTTAAAAACACTTGCACATTAAAATTTTAATGTGATTCACATTAATTGTCGCTTGTGAGAGTCCAAATATGTTATTTGTGTCTTTGAGTCATTTAATATATGGGGTTTTTCTATTTATTGATAAAGAAGTAGACTTGGCCTGCAAAAAAATTTTTAATTTACCTAAAGCATAAATATTTTTCACATTAAAAAATTAAAGAGAAAATCGCATTAATTTTTCGCATTAATGCTATAAATCAATTTATAAAGTCTACCTTTTTATCAACAAATAGATCAAATTTTGAATATAAAATGATTCAAACACACAAATTACACATTTAGACTCTCACCAGCGAAAATTAATGTGAATCATACAGTAGACTCTCGCAAATTCGGCTCTTTTAAGATCGGGCTACTTTTTAATTCGGGCAGCGGGTACATTTGAAAAAATTTTGTTGTCATTTTTCAAGTTTGGTTATGATTATCAAATGAATCAAATATGCTCAAATTTGGCATGGTTTGTCTTAGTTTTGATATGATTTTGCATTATTGAGGGATTTTCATGCAATTTACGTTATATATGAGTGTGTAAACTCAATATCTATATGCACATGAATAAAAAATCGTTGCATTTCAAAAACTTTGTCGCCCGAATTTCTGTCTAATTCGGCTGAGAATTTGAGAGAGTCTACCCGTCAAATCATTGCTCTACCTGCCGATTTTACTCGGAGGTTTTTTGAATTTTAACGGTATATTCTAGTACATTCAGAGAAAATCTGCAGATTCTCGGCAGAATTTCTCCCTCGAAAATTTGCATAACCTCCATTACTTCACAAAAATATTGTTGATTTATGAAGAAACTGTAGAAGTTATAAAGAAAATTGTATGCTCTGCTTAACAAGCATTACCGAGTACACATTTTAGATACGTAAAAAAACTGCGAGCAAAAATACTAATTTCTTAAAAATCGCCCATGGAATGATACAAAAACACGAAATTTTGGTCGACACTCTGTTTAAAGTTTTCACTTCACTTTTCTCTACTTGTAACACGGCGTCGCAGAATTCTTTATTTTATATAAACACCGTGATATCACTAAGAATAACTCTATAGAATTTTGCAAACTTCAGTGAAAAATTTTTCCATCTCTTCTGACACATCTTGTCTGGAAAGTCTGGAATGTAGAAAAAATCTACAGAATATCTACAGAAATTCGTCCAGAGATTCGTCAGAAAATCTGCCGAAATATTCTGACGAATTTTGTCCCAAGCCCAAATAAAATTCGTAAGAATATCTACAGAATTTATCTGCAGATATTCTGTAGAGGTGTAGATTTTCTCTACAGAAATCTTAAAGATATCTGCAGATATTATTTGACGGGTACTGTATATTAAAATTTTAATGTGCAAGTGTAATAACACAGTTAGGTTATGTTAATCCTAACCTCAAAAATATAATACCATACCTTTTGCAGAATTGCTGAATCTGCCGTGTATAAGAATTTCTTTGTCAATAATTTATCGCCGTCAAAAAGACTACCCTGAGAAGTCCTTTTTATTTTTAATTAATCAAATTCTAACCTCAAAAATACGAAAGTTTATGACTAAAAATATTGCGGCACTGTCCAATAAATTATAAAATAAAAAGATCATAGATGTTTCAGTTACAGTAGACTCTCTCTCAATCGGGAATATGGGGCAAAATGTCATCCGGTTTAGCGATAGAATTGAGCGTCAAAGCCTTTGTAAATTCCACAAAAAGCGCTCAATTATAAAGAATTACGATAAAATAGGAAGAACTACAGCGAATTTGAGCAAATTAGCTTCATAATTAAACGTGAAAATTGTCAACAAAATTTGTCGCCCGATTGAAAAAGAGCCGATTTAGTGAGAGTCTACTGTATAAGCAGAAAATTGAATTATTTCAAGCTGGAAATTTTATTCCCAACACACAATAACTTTTGTTTAGTAAACATGTTTTTGACATTTCGATGAGAGTGAGTGAGATCTAGATCTAGTCATCTCGCTCTCTCTCATAGGAAATTTTGAAAACATGTTTACAAACAAAAGTTATTGTGCGCTAGTCATTATTTTTTATGCTAATAAACATCATTTTTCCAATCAAATTCCTAACCTCAAACTATATTATAACCTCTTTATCAAATAACAGAATCGTGTTCAAAATTCAACATTTTAGGAAGAATGGGAAGAATAAGAACAGAAACATTACTTTCAGCATTGAATTCAGATGCTTGAAGAATTCTAACCTCCCCAACTTTTTGAGGTTACGATTTAATACCGTTTCAAATATAAGAATGCACTTGATATTTATAAATTTCTGTATCTATTCTACTTTTTATTTGTCTTTAAACTTTTAAGTTTGGCTTTTATTATTCCTACTACCACTACCGCAGTCCCTTTTGTAGGTTAAAGCTCAAACCTAACCACAAAATTTCAAAATTATTTTAAGCAATTCAATAGTTCCAGACCAGACATTCCAGAAATATTTGATTTTGAGCTTGAAAAACTTCTATAAGAAATGAAGGGGGGTCATTTGCATAAAACGGACGAAATGTCCGCCTGGATAACCTCCAAATCTTATCCAAAATAAAGAAAATTGTAGGAGTACTTTCTGAGATATGCCGGAAAATTCTGTTTCTGGAAGTAAAGAGCTTTGGGAAGGCATGAAAAACTTTCTGCGCGTTCCGGGACGAATTGTATGAAATCTCTAGTTTAGTACCTAAGGCCAGCTTCAGACTGAAGGTTTAGCCCAGTTCCTGAGGTATCAAAAATCTTAATAACAAGAAATTTTATTGATTTTTCAAAATCTAATGAATCATTTGCCCTTAACTCTTTCGTCTCTTTTGGGACTCTGAGTACCCAAAGCAGCATATGAATATTCAGTGAAAAACAATGTTTTTTAATTATTCAGGACTGATAAAATTCCTATTCTTGTGGACGATTACAAACTATAAGGATGTCCAAATATAAGATATGTTTTTTAGGACCTCAATTAATTCCTGAGCTTAGATATTTTTGATTAAAAAATGGCGCATTCGTCTTGCAGCATATGCTGCGGTCCGGAAAGAGTTAATATTCAATCCTAAACAACAATTTCCTAAAAAATCATGCTTGAAGAGGAATTAGATGAGTTAAACCCGTTAAACCAGATAGCTAAGCCTTAGGTCTGAAGCCCGTATAATATAGTTTGCGAGTATCCGCCGAAAGCTCCTGCCCTTCGATTACTTGAACTGGATGAACACGTCATAGTTGTCACTTGTGTTTTCGTGATGAAAAGCCCAGTGTTTGTGGTGCAAGTTTTGTGCCGAATCATTTTCTAACCGGAAATCTTCCCATAAATCCAGGCAGGATTATCTCTCTAATCATAGTATCAAGGAATCATATCTTCAGGTTGGGAATCCGTTAAGTAGAAAGTTTCCTGGCCACAGTGTCCTTTTTAATTTTTGCAGGAAGGCAGAAAATTCCCGGCAAAAATGGATTTCTCATCCTGGTACAATTCCGTTCCCATTTTCACACGATACTGGCTATCGTCCACAATTGTTCTGAGTCTGATTGAGAGACTGGGACTCATCTCTGGCGAATACCTCATTCTCCTGCCATTCAAGTTCATCTACACAAAGTTCCAGATTTGGAGACCACTGACGTCAGTGCTGTTCTATCCATTGACTCCCCAGACGGGATTTCACTTCATGCTAAATTGCTACTTCCTGTACAATTATTCTGTACGGTTGGAAAGGGAGCAGTTCAAGAATACTCCAGCTGATCATCTGTTCATGTTGATCTTCAACTGGCTAAATTGTGTGATCCTGGGAGCGTGTTTCAATGCCCCTCTGCTGATGGATCCCATGGTCATGTCGGTTCTTTATGTCTGGTGCAAGCTCAATGGGGATACCATCGTTAACTTCTGGTTTGGGACACAATTCAAGGCAGCTTTGCTGCCCTGGGTTCTCCTTGGCATCAACTTGTTGCTGACTTCTTCAGCCAAGTACTCCCTGATGGGAATTGTCATTGGACATCTCTACTACTCCCTGAAATTCCTCTATCCTTCGTACCGGAATACCCCCAGCCTACTTGAAACTCCCAGATTTCTGTAAGCAAGGCTCCCTAACCTCTTTTTCTCGAAAATTAAACGGCGTTTTTTGCAGGAAAAACTATTTTCCGGACGTTACTGGAGGAGTTTACGGGTTTGCCGGGACTCGTCTGGACAACAATCAACCACGACCAGCCGGTGGGAGGTTCAGCAATTGGGGCACGGGGCATCGTTTGGGAAACAACTAATAAAACACTTCCGAGTTTTTTCCGGAAATCTTCAGTGTATTTTGTGCAAATAAAATTAAAATGGTCTGAAACGTCGCATTGTCTTCATCTTCTCAACTTTCTCCTTGTCCTCCTGGAACTTTTTCCTCATCTCCATAATCCTTCGCTTCTTGGACTCTGTCACTTGGAATCTGTAGAAGTTCTTCAGTTCCTTTTTCTTTTTCCTCACATCTTGCTTCTCAGTTACGCTCTTTATCCCTTTTTCCGTGAGTCTGAAGGCATCTTTTGTGGATTTTCTCGAGACCTGGATCCAACCTTCGTCATCTGCTGCTTGGTCTTTTGCCTCCTCCTCGGCTTTCTGCTCTTCCTCGTCGAATTTCTGCATGAAATCATCGATTTCCTCCTGCAATCTCTCGGGATTTGGATACTGGGATTTATATTCAGAAATCCACCTGTCCAACCCTGTCGATATGTCTTCAGCTACGAGTTTCTTAACCTTCGACACTTTTTCAACACTACTGAGCATCCTGAAAGCCACATAAGCTGTCTTCCACTTAAATTCCTGGGAAGTTTTTGAACTTTCCGGGGATTGAGAAAATGCCTGCAGATCCTTAATATTCGTGAAAAGGGCAATTTTGTCAATTTTGCCAAACTTAGAAAAGACAGTCCTAAGGTTCTCCTCTGAGATATACGGTGGGATGTTAGTCAAACAGATGGTTTTCTCTCCTGGCCATTCAGGATGCCTCAGCGAATGTGGGATCAAATAAATGTTGTGAAAATGGTCATTCTCTCCCCCGATATACAGCTTTATACCTACAAATACGCAAAGGAAGTATTAATTGATCATTCCTTCTCCAAATATCCTAAATTTCCTTACTATTTTCCACCGAAATCCCCATTTTCCTGGCAGGATGTGTTTGTTTTGAAATCCAACGTGTTTTGAACTTTTTGAGGTTAGAATGCCGTGGCAGTAGACTAATGTCAAGTTTGTTTTGATTCCCGGAAAAATTGTTTATCCAAGTTTATTGTGGATTTTCTTGTGTTTTTCCTTGAAATTCCCACGGAAAATGAGCACACCTACCTTCCAGAACTACAGAGAACAGCTGACGGTAATTTACTCTTCATAAAATTGCATATTTTCCGAGAAATTGAGTGTTTTCTCTCCCCTTTGCAGGTTATACTGAGGGAATCCTTCAAGGAACGTAAATTTGAGAAGCTCACGGATGATTTTGATAATCTGGGAGAATCCCATGCGGACAAGAAGTCCAGCTTAGATCAAGTATTCAGAGATGTCCTCCTGCTTGACCATGTAAACGATGTTAAAGCCGTGGAGGATTTTATAACATTCTCAGCAAATGCTGCCCGGAATGACATGGTCTCAGTAACAATTCCTGTCATCCTCCTGGGTGATGTATTCGATGCAGTCACACTGGATCAGTGTGAGAAACTCTTCACGTATGTGGAGAACAATGTGGCCGTGTGGAAGGAGGAAGTCTTCTTTGCGCCATGCAAAAATAACATCCTAAGGATGTGCAATGATCTCCTCAGGAGACTCTCCAGATCCCAAAATACAGTCTTCTGCGGCAGGATCTTGCTATTCCTGGCCAAATTCTTCCCATTCTCCGAGAGATCGGGACTGAATATCGTGTCAGAGTTCAATCTGGAGAATCTCACAGAGTACAGCACCGATGGGAAAAATGAGAATCTCGCAGGGGATTCTGTGGAGACTCAGCTACAAATTGACTATAATTTGTACTGCAAGTTCTGGGCCCTTCAGGATTTCTTCAGGAATCCCAATCAGTGCTACAACAAAGTCCAGTGGAAGACTTTTATGAATGTGAGTTTTCGCGCATCCCATTCTAAAGTGTTGCATGGAATATTGAAGGCCAATGATAAGCCCCTATATTAGCTTTCTAAATGCAGACCTACACCAAATGCCTCCGAATTCAGTTTCAAGTTAATTTTTTAACGTGGCTGAAGTTAGCCGAAATCCACCCGAAATGTGGTTTGTGTCTTGGATGACCCGAAAGGCTATAAGCCGACAAATGGTTTGTGTCTTGGCTAAACAAAAAGGCGCATGGCCCGACATATGGTGGGTGTATTGGCTAATGAATAGCCCTATCCGTTATTTTTTCATGCAAAAGAAACCCAATCACAAACAAACTAAATTTAACGATAAGTGATTTTTTTTTTAAATTATTTCCTTGTTCATTTTCTTTTGATTAACTCTCTTTTTCATTTTATTTGTTTAGCAATCACTTTATCTGTGATCACAGCGACACCCGAAAAATTTCGGGCGTTGATCTCAGCGACTCACCCGAAAAAAAATATTTCAACTGAAAGAATACTCTAATAAAATTGTATACACAAAATAACATTAGAGTTAATTGTTTTGATTAAAAACACAATTTCCTTATTTAATACAAGTGCGTTTTCCTGTTTATTTTTTGAAATTATTAGTTTATCGCTGATCCCAGCGACACCCGAAAAATTTCGGGCGCTGATCTCAGCGACACACCCGAAAAAAATCATTTCCACTGAAAAAAATATTTCAATGCATTTTTCCACACGGAATTACATTTAAATTAATTCTTTTGATTCAAAATTTAACTTTTCATTGAATTTCTCTACAATTCAAGTGCGTTTACGTCGTTTAATTCATGAAAATTCACTTTTACGTTAATCTTAGCGACACCCGAAAAATTTCTGGCATTGATCTCAGCGACACACCTGGAAAAATTATTTCAACTGAACAAATTTTCCTAATGCATTATCCCCATTATCCCATATCCACAAGGAATTACGTTAAAATTAATTCTTTTGATTAAAAATATTATTTCATAGTTAATTTATTTCCAATCCAAGTGCGTTTGCATTTTTATTTGATGAAAAATCACTTTGTCGCTGATCCCAACGACACTCGAAAAATTTCGGTTGCTAATCTCAGCAACACACCTGAAAAAATCAATTCCAATGAAAAAAAATATTTATGCAATTTTCAAAACGGAAATTATCTTGTATTTTTTTTTTGTTAAAAATATCACTTCTCAATCAATTTCTTTGAAGTTTAAGTGCGTTTTCACTTTTATTTCTTGAGAGTTGTTTCCACCCGAAAAAGATTTGAATATTTTTAACGGCCCACCCGAAAAAATTATTCATTTTCAAGAGAAGTAATTCTAATGCATCATTCAACACAGAATTGTATTATAATTAAATTCTGTGTATTAAAAGTACCATTTTTTCTGAATTTTCTTTCATTATAGTGCTTTTTAATTCTTAATTTTTGACAAGCCACTTTGTCGTTGATCACAGGGACTCGCCCGAAAAAATCTCTTACTTAGTGCGCCCACCTGCAAAATTTGAATTTTTTTTAACGGAAATCACGTTCAAATGCAATTTTTTATTGAAAATTATTCTATAATGGTATCTACACACAAAGCAATTTTCGTCAAGAATTGTCTTTTCCCGTCATATAATTTCGTCAGATATCTTTAAGTTTTCTGCAGAAAATATCTACACCTCTGCCGAAAATCTGCCGAGAAATCTGTAGATATTCCTACGAATTTTATTTGCGCTTGGGACAGAATTCGTCAGAAATTTTTCCAGATTTTCTGACGAATCCTGGTGCATACTCTGACGAATTTTTGTAAATATTTTGCCGATTTTCTGTAGATGTTTTTCTACATTCCAGACTTTCCAGACAGCTGTATTTGAAAAGATGGAATATTTTTTCACTGAAGTTTGGAAAATTCAATAAAGCTATTCTTGGTGATATCACAGTGTTTATATAAAATAAAGAATTCTGCGATGCCGTGTTATAAGTAGAGAATAGTGAAGTGAAAACTTTAAGCAAAGTGTCGACCTAAATTTCGTGTTTTTGTGTCATTCGATTGGCGATTTTTAAGAAATTAGTATTTTTGCTTGAATCTTTTTAGTTATCTAAAATGTTTAATCGGAAATGCTTGTTAAACAGAGCATACTATTTTCTTGTAATTTCTACAGTTTCTTGATAAATCAACAATATTTGAGATTTGCCGAGAATCTGCAGATTCTCGGCAGAATTTCTGCATAGGAAATCTGCATAATATCCATTGTCTCAACAAAAATATTGTTGATTTATCAAGAAACTGTAGAAATTACAAGAAAATAGTATGCTCTGTTTAACAAGCATTTCCGATTAAACATTTTAGATAACTAAAAAGATTCAAGCAAAAATACTAATTTCTTAAAAATCGCCAATCGAATGACACAAAAACACGAAATTTAGGTCGACACTTTGCTTAAAGTTTTCACTTCACTATTCTCTACTTATAACACGGCATCGCAGAATTCTTTATTTTATATAAACACTGTGATATCACCAAGAATAGCTTTATTGAATTTTCCAAACTTCAGTGAAAAAATATTCCATCTTTTCAAATACAGCTGTCTGGAAAGTCTGGAATGTAGAAAAACATCTACAGAAAATCGGCAAAATATCTACAAAAATTCGTCAGAGTATGCACCAGGATTCGTCAGAAAATCTGGAAAAATTTCTGACGAATTCTGTCCCAAGCGCAAATAAAATTCGTAGGAATATCTACAGATTTCTCGGCAGATTTTCGGCAGAGGTGTAGATATTTTCTGCAGAAAACTTAAAGATATCTGACGAAATTATATGACGGGAAAAGACAATTCTTGACGAAAATTGCTTTGTGTGTAGATACCATTATAGAATAATTTTCAATAAAAAATTGCATTTGAACGTGATTTCCGTTAAAAAAAATTCAAATTTTGCAGGTGGGCGCACTAAGAGATTTTTTCGGGCGAGTCCCTGTGATCAACGACAAAGTGGCTTGTCAAAAATTAAGAATTAAAAAGCACTATAATGAAAGAAAATTCAGAAAAAATGGTACTTTTAATACACAGAATTTAATTATAATACAATTCTGTGTTGAATGATGCATTAGAATTACTTCTCTTGAAAATGAATAATTTTTTCGGGTGGGCCGTTAAAAATATTCAAATCTTTTTCGGGTGGAAACAACTCTCAAGAAATAAAAGTGAAAACGCACTTAAACTTCAAAGAAATTGATTGAGAAGTGATATTTTTAACAAAAAAAAAAATACAAGATAATTTCCGTTTTGAAAATTGCATAAATATTTTTTTTCATTGGAATTGATTTTTTCAGGTGTGTTGCTGAGATTAGCAACCGAAATTTTTCGAGTGTCGTTGGGATCAGCGACAAAGTGATTTTTCATCAAATAAAAATGCAAACGCACTTGGATTGGAAATAAATTAACTATGAAATAATATTTTTAATCAAAAGAATTAATTTTAACGTAATTCCTTGTGGATATGGGATAATGGGGATAATGCATTAGGAAAATTTGTTCAGTTGAAATAATTTTTCCAGGTGTGTCGCTGAGATCAATGCCAGAAATTTTTCGGGTGTCGCTAAGATTAACGTAAAAGTGAATTTTCATGAATTAAACGACGTAAACGCACTTGAATTGTAGAGAAATTCAATGAAAAGTTAAATTTTGAATCAAAAGAATTAATTTAAATGTAATTCTGTGTGGAAAAATGCATTGAAATATTTTTTTCAGTGGAAAAGAATTTTTTCTGGTGTGTCGCTGAGATCAGCGCCCAAAAATTTTCGGGTGTCGCTGAGATTAACGGAAAAGTGATTTATCGTGAAATAAAAACGCAAACGCACTTGAATTGTAAAAAAAATGTATTGAAAAGTGAATGTTTTAATCACACGAATTTATTTAAATGCAATTCCGTGTGGAAAAATGCATTGAAATATTTTTTTCAGTGGAAATGATTTTTTTCGGGTGTGTCGCTGAGATCAGCGCCCGAAATTTTTCGGGTGTCGCTGGGATCAGCGATAAACTAATAATTTCAAAAAATAAACAGGAAAACGCACTTGTATTAAATAAGGAAATTATGTTTTTAATCAAAACAATTAACTCTAATGTTATTTTGTGTATACAATTTTATTAGAGTATTCTTTCAGTTGAAATATTTTTTTTCGGGTGAGTCGCTGAGATCAACGCCCGAAATTTTTCGGGTGTCGCTGTGATCACAGATAAAGTGATTGCTAAACAAATAAAATGAAAAAGAGAGTTAATCAAAAGAAAATGAACAAGGAAATAATTTTAAAAAAATCACTTATCGTTAAATTTAGTTTATTAGTGATTGGGTTTCTTTTGCATGAAAAAATAACGTAAAGGCCTATTCATTAGCCAAGACACCCACCATATGTCGGGTCATGCGCCTTTCTGTTTAGCCAAGACACAAACCATTTGTCGGCTTATAGCCTTTCGGGTCATCCAAGACACAAACCACATTTCGGGTGGATTTCGGCTAACTTCAGCCACGTTGGTCAGTAAAAAATCAAATGTGGTCAGTTAAAAATGAAATATGGTCAGTAAAAACCTTAAAAAATCGGTAAAAAAATAAATTTGGTCAGTAAAAAATCAAATTTTATCAGCGTATATTTTGGTCAGTAAAAAATCAAATTTGGCCAGTAAAAAAATAAAATTTGGTCAGTATAAAATAAAATTTGGTCAGTAAAAAATCAAATTCGGTAGGAGAAAAGTCAAATTTGGTCGGTAAAAAGTCAAATTTGGTCAGTAAAAAATCAAATTTGGTCAGTGAAATTAAAATACGGTCAGTAAAAATTAAAATTTGGTCAGTAAAACATCAAATGTGGTCAGTTAAAAATAAAATATCGTGAGTAAAATATTAAATATGGTCAGTAAAAAACTTTTAAAAAAAATAGGTAAAAAGTCAGAGTTGGTCAGTAAAAAATCAAATACGGTCAGTAAAAAATAAAATCGGGTCAGTAAAAAATCAAATTTTATCAGCGTATATTTTGGTCAGTAAAAAATCAAATTTTGTCCAGTAAAAAAATAAAATTTGGTCAGTATAAAATAAAATTTGGTAAGTAAAAAATCAAATTCGGTCGGAGAAAAGTCAAACTTGGTCGGTAAAAAGTCAAATTCGGTCAGTAAAAAATCAAATTTTCTGTGCTTCGGAAAGTTATCTGTATCGTCTGTTGAGGCAAAGGGAAATTTTCCGTGCTTTTGGGAAGTTATCAGTAGCACCTGTTTAATTTTTGTACAAAATTTAGGAAAGACGAAATATGAAATAAGAAATGGTAAAATACGAAATGTACTAAAATACGAAGTTTCCGCAATACGAAATGTGCAATAATTTTTATCCGGATATGCAAAGTTTTAACTTTTATTGATTTCCTTTTAGTTTTTTATTGACTAAATTATTATTCACTGATCATATTTAATTTTCCACTGATTAAATTTCACATTTCACTGATTTAAAAAAAAAATACTGACCGAATTTGACTTTACCGACCAAATTTGACTTTTCTCCGACCGAATTTGATTTTTTACTGACCAAATTTGACTTTTTACTGACCACATTTTATTTATTACTGACCAAATTTTATTTATTACTGACCAAATTTAATTATTTATCTATAAAATTTAATTATCGAAATTATCTATAAAATTTATCAGAAAAATTGCAACAAACACAATCCAACATGAAAAATGTCAACAACAGCATTTTCAAACGAAACTCTCGTTTGAATTAAAGACTAAAATTGTCTACACATTGGAACTGATTTCATCAAGAAATACTTTAAAGCAAGGAGGACGTCAGAGTCGTGGCTCTCTTGCTATACTGTAATAAAATTGATTTTCAGATTAAAATTATTTATCGGTTATAAAACGGATCATTACAGGTTCATAACCGATTGAAAGTACTTTAGGCCTGTCAAGAATTCCAAGACCTTTGTAATGAGTCCGAATATGACACCATTTGTTTGAGAAATACGCTCTTCAGAGCCTTTTTAACCTCTGACCTTGAAAAACTGTTATTAGGAATGATTCAACCGATTGAATGGTATTTTTCGTTTGAGAACGAAATGTTCAACGAGGTAATCTCTAAAAAGATCTGCAAAAATGAAAAAAAATAGCACGACGCGCTTTTGAGCAATCGTAAAAACATGGTTTTGGCGGGGCAGAGGAGGAGTGAGGGGTACATGTTAACGATCCTTGGGTTGGATATTTTGTTTTTATTTTAAAGTAGTACTCAGTTTTAATAGAAGATTTTTCTTGGTGTTAAAATGAGAAAAGTCAAATTAGTCGATACAAAAAAGGGCTATTCGTAGCCAAAACACATACCTTCTGGCTTGCAAGTACTTAACACTTGGAAGGACCCTAGTGGCAGCCGCTGCCAATTTAGTTTTAATTTTATTTTTTATAATGAAGAATATATCATTTCGCATGGAGGTCTGATTGAATGCGTGCAGAATTTTTTTCGTTATAAAATTTTTAATAAAAATTAAATATTAATTTAAATTATTGCAAAAACAAAAAACTGCACTCGGAAGGACCAAGTGGCAGTTGCTGCCATATGCATTTTATATGGGAGTTTGACGTTTTGCAGATGTAATTTTTTGATTGTTAATGTGTAAAAACCTTAAAAGAACAGTTTGAAAGTGTTTTTGCAAATTATTGAGAAGGAAATTAATCCCGGCCGGAACAAAATCGGAGTTATAACATATTTCCATGATACTAGTCTGACAAAAATCTGAGTCCGATTTGTATTATATTTTTCATTTAAAAATATATGATATTCGTACTCTGTAATTGTCCGAGATATGTTCCACTCATTCTACAGTGTCTCTGATATGTTCCACTGCCACAATAACATCGAAAATAAATGTGCAATTTTTTTTACTATTTTGCAAAGATTTATACGAAAAGAGGCATAAAAGTAGCCAATGAAGTTTAAGAATTACGTTTCCTGTAAGAAAATGGCCTCATCAGATGATAAAATTAATAATTGTGATTCACACGTACACGGCAGTCACACCAATACTAATGCTGGCAAAAAGTCTCTTCCACTAGTAAAACGACACAGTTTTTTACATGGAGGGTAGGCCTACAATCGGCCTACTATCCCGACTATAGTAGGCCTACTCTACCTATTAGTATATAATATTTATCTAATATTGTATAACATTTGTTCCGGCCGGGATGTAAATTCAGTGAATTAATTTGACCGTGAAATGTTTGATGAAAATGCATTACTCTATGATTCTGTAAAGATGAAAACATCGAATGGTTAAAAATTTTTAGATACAGTACCCAAGGATATGAAATTACTGATTCAGACACCAGAAAAGAACTGACTAAAAGCTCTGAATGTTTAAATATAAGTAAAAATATTAAAATATTATGTAAAATTCGATAAATGGCAGCGGCTGCCACATGGTCCCTCCGAGACACTTTTAGTTAGGGTTCTACGAAGTGTTAAATACGAACTAAACTGCCATTGAGATGCGATATTGATCCTTACGATTTTCTTTATATTAAGATTAAGTCATTCATTTTTAGCCGCTTATCCCTATCGGGATTGTGGGCCTAGAACACCTAGGATAGCAGCTCACGTTTGTCGATCTTCTTCCACTTCAGGAAGATGTTAGTAGTCTATCCTAAGGCGTTCTAAGGCAAGATCCTGAATTTGCTTCAATTACCTTGTCCTAGGTCTGCCTAGAGGTCGAGGCCTCCTCAGATTAGCTTGCATAGTTTTTCTGGGGAGTCTTTCTTCATTCATACGTTGAACATGAGCATACCAAAGCCCATTCTATCAAAATGTTTTATTTTAACCGAGACACATTTTGGGGGATTATAACAGTCTACTGGGAAATTTTATCTCAGGAATGAACCACAAAAGGGAATTTCCCAAGACACATCTGATGCATATCGAAGAAAATCCCCTTGCTTAAATTGTATTTAAATGTTTACTTAAGCGTGAGATTGTTAGAAATCTCACCGAATATATTGCTTTTCAGCACACATCCAGTGTTTTGGCTGCCTTCAAGGGATTCAAGCTGGAGGAGCCGAGGGAGGGAGGAAGTCGTGAGAGGACGGAAAAAATGGATGTTGATGAGTTGGATGAGCAAAATGTGCTGGATCCGGACAAAAGTGCCCAGCACTTCTTTGCCAAATTCCTCACAAATCCCAAACTTCTTGCCCTTCAGCTGTCAGATTCCAACTTTCGGCGATCTGTTCTCGTGCAGTTTCTCATAGTCTTCCACTATCTTCCGTCTCAAGTGAAGTTCAAGATGGACATGTATACTCTGAGTCAGGCTCAAGTGGACTGGATCAAGGAGACTGAGGCCCAGGTTTATCGGTTGCTGGAGGAGACGCCGCCAAATGGGTCAAAGTTCTCCAAGAGCGTGCAGCATATGCTGCAGCGCGAGGAGATGTGGAATAATTGGAAGAATGAAGGTTGCAAGGAATTCCAGAGGCCAGATCCTCATCCCAGTGAACCTGGGAAGGTGCCATCGTCCCAGCGGAAGTACAAGAGACTCCTGGGGGATTCGATAAAGGAAGCCACGAAACATGGGAAGTTCTACATGGGAAATCCTGAATTGACGAAGCTCTGGAATCTCTGTCCGGACAATTTGCAGGCCTGCAAAGGATCTGATAGGAATTTCCTGCCATCACTGGAATCGTACTTGGAGAATCCCAAGGACAAGAATGATCCGTCGTACGAATGGAGAGCTCTCAGGTTGATGGCCAGGCAATCTCCTCATTTCTTCACCCTCTTCAACACTCCCTCGTACAAAGTCAGTGACTACCTGGAGAGTGTCCGCAAGAAGATCCAGAAAGATCGTTCAGAGGCTAAGCAAGAGCCCATGGAGGAAGTTCTGCCGGTGGTGGAACAAATGGAGGCGGATAATGACAATTTCGCCGATGAGCAGGAACAGATTGAGGCGGATTTGCTCAAGACGGAACAGCTGACGCCCGAGGATAAGAACAATCACAAGCCTAATATGATAACTGGGGATCAGCTGCAGGAATTGGCACCGATTATTGGGGCTGATTGGAAGAAATTGGCCAACAAATTGGGCTATCAACCTGATGAAATTCTGTTTTTCGAGACGGAAAATCCCACCGCTTCAGCTCAGTGTCATGCAATGCTGCAGATTTGGTTTGATGACGACATGGACGCTAGCCTGGACAATCTGGCCTACATCCTCGAGGGATTGGGAATGCTGAAATCCTGCGAAACGGTCAAAAAATTCATTGGCAGCGTCGAATAAAAGCACATTCTCCATAACTTTTCATTTTCCGCTGAAATTATACAAATAAATAAATTTAGAAGAAAAAATGTTGTTTTTATTCAACCGTTGTTTTTGAGTGTGTGTCTTGGCTAAAAACCGATTTAGATTATTGGCAAATTTTATGAAAAAAGGGGTGGCAAAGGGTCCCAAGCTTTGCGAAATGCTCGAACTTGTGACTTAGATGCATTACCACAAAGGTACTTTTGCATCATTTACCGTTTACCGGTTCTCAACCGATTTGAACCGATTCATAAATCTTTCAAAAGATCCCCAAAAATTGTTTTAAAAGTAATAGGATTGATTTTCAGATAAATTTTTTTATAGGTTATGAACCGGTTCATTACCGACTCAAAACCAATTGGAACCGGTTTAGTTTTGTCGGAAATTCCAAGACCTTTTCAAAGACCCCAAACATGACCCCATTCGCTTGATAAATGCGCTCTATAGGGACTTTTTAACCTTTGACCTTGAAAAACCGTTACAGTAGAACCCCGCTATAGGCCATCGCTCTATAGTCCAAGATTTATCTACCGTTAATTTCAAAACACTGAATTTAAGTTAGGTTATGTTTTTTAGTACGCGACATGCAATGTTGTCATAATTATTTTTTATATTTTTGGCAAAAAAATGTGTTAAATGTTACATATTTTTGTTGATTTTTCACAAGTAATTTTCTGTCAATCCAAAAATATTCTTAAAAAATTACGAAAGAAAAATGTTTTTTGGTGTGTGTCCCGGCTTACTGTTTTATTTTAAATGTATTTTTGTTCCTAATTTTTTCCTAATTGGAATAAAAAAAATTAAATATCAACGAAAATGTGAATGCACGTGCAGTAATCTTATTGAGTCGAGACACATATTACAAACCCTAGTTGTTTCTACACGGTAAAAAATTTCGGCATATATTTGTTCCAAAAATTAACTCGTCCACGGACACCATAATTTTTGGCAAAATCTTGTTCATTTTACGAGACTCAAAAAGATAATCAATATTAGTAACGAATTTGTTCTAAAATGTAGCTCGTCCACGGACACCATAATTTTTGAAATAAATTTGTACCTTCTAGGAGAAACAAAAAGATACCCAATATTTGTAACAAATTTGTTCCAAAAAATTAACCAAATTAGCTCGTCTAGTATAAAATCGTATCCCTCCTCTAACACTCAGTCAGCCTTTACCAACGAAGCGAGGAGGACGCTAAATCTAGCAATTTTCGTGCTACATGGTTTGACTTTTTTAATTCGAGATTCCCTTCCCCTCCTGCTGACATCACTCGCATATGATTTTGTCATGCACGCGTCTGTATAACACACTCTTAAGTTGATTTTTATTTGATGTTCCTTATGAACTTTCGCCACCGCAATCCATCTCGACTGAAGTATAGGCCTTAACTGTAAGACAAAATCTTTTACACGAATTGGTTCCCGACAATGAAAACAAAAAGATTCCCCATATAAGTAACAATTTCGTTCCAAAAATTATCTCGTCTACGGACACCGAAAATTTTTGGAACAAATATGTTACAGATGTAGAAATAATATTGTTATAAAAAATGTACGAATTTGTTCCTGACATTGGGAACAAAACAGCCGAGTGCAACAAATTCTATTCTAACTTTCAAGAACAAATTTGTTTAAAACGAAATCAACTCAAATTTGTAGACATTCCACTGTATCAAAACGGTTCCAAAATTCACAAAGTTGCAAAAACTCCTGAATTTGTTAACTTCTTCTTTTTTTATTTTTTCTCATTTTCTTCTTTTTTTTTAATTTTTTTTTTTACAAGTGTAAAAGGGATGACCCTATTTTTGTGAATAAATATATATTATTATTATTATCAAAAAATAGTCTAATAAAATTGTAACTATATTTCGTAACAAAACTGTAAAGAAAACTTTTTGGAACAAACAAATATCTTCTCTAGGTACAAATTTATTCCAAAAAAAATTGTTCCAAGGAAAACTTGTTTTGTCCACCGTGTACCGTAAATTACATTAGACTCTATCTCAATCTGGCATATGGGGCAAAATGTCATCCAAATTATCGAGAGATTTGGGCATCAAAGTAATTGTAAATTCCACAAAAAGCGCTCAATTATAAAGAATCACGATAAAACAAGATGAGTGAATTAGAGTAAATTTGCTTCAAAATCAAATGCGAAAATTGTCAAGAAATTTTTTCGCCCGAATAAAAGAGACCCAATTAGCGAGAGTCTACTGTAGTGTCATTTTCTCTTTGAATTTCTCCTAAGAACTTTTTTGGTCAATAATAATTGCCTGATTCTAAGAAATATGCAAAAAATTAGAGTTTTACCACATAGTTGTTAACCAGGCTTATTTTCTTCTGTGTGTCTCGGCTAAAAAATTTCTCTGGTTCGTTGGCTAAAAAGCACATGACAATGCCTCTCCGATTTGGATTAAAAGGATTTTTAAATCAACAACAGAATAACTAATTTGACCAAAAACCAGATTAAAAACACAATCTTTATTAGATATTTTATAATTTTTCATAGATTTTGTATCACTTGTAGAGATTTTGCATTAAAAACCAAGAAAGACACACAATGATTAGGAATGCACGGGAGTTAGGGCGCTGGAGGAGGATATACGTTCAATGAACAGGGTTTTAGTATCGCTTCTTGGGCGGTTGGGGCTTAGGTTTATTGTGAAGCATTGTTGCACATTTGGGGATGTGTCGATTGGCTGCGGCTTCATTGAAGCGCCTGTTGCAGTGGGGACATTGGATGTAGTCAGGATTCTCAGAACGCGGAGGCGGAGGCAGATCAGACAATTTGCCTCCTTTGGCCAAGTGAGCCTGCATTTGTTTCGCCGCACGAATTGTCTCAATAAACTCTTCATGCTTCCTCCTCCAGTTGCTCTTCTTCCCAGCAGATGCCGCATTGCTGCTGGCCTGTGCCTTTGGAGCCACAGCAGCGGCTGCCCTAGTACCCCTAGGGCCCTTTTTCAGGACAAACTTCTCAGCTTCAGTACCCTGGAAATGCAAGATATCAAATATCAGTATGAAATTTTTAATTAACATTGCTTAATTTTAATTAAAATATTCATTTTCCTACTGTCATTGCAGTCTTATTTTAATTTTTTTTTCTATTTTCAAACGTTGTAAAAGAGAGACGAAACCTATTTATTTGAATATAAATATTAATAAAATTAATTATTTAAGCTTAGAATTGTTCAATCGAATTTAAAATCTAATTTTCTAAAAAATCTTAAAATGCCGAAAGGAAAATGCTAAACTTGAGGTCAAAAATATCTCTAATTCTCTTCAATTTTAAAGTTAATCAGTAATGGGTATAATTAATACAAATTTGACCAAAACTATAATATTTGCTGAAATAAACGTTTTTTCTTCAATTTTCCTCCTTCTCTCTCCTCATATGTTACCTATTCTCTTCAAATTCGCTAAAAATGATAGGTTTCTATAATTTTTCTCAAAACCCCTGGCGGTTTTGGTCAGTTTTGGATATGTTTTGAAGGTAGTCCAGCTGAACGTTGCTTCTTTCGGCACTATCATCGGAAAAATTACCTTCTTGAATAATTCAAGGCCAAAGTTTAATCTGCTTAATCACTTTGTCAAGTAATTTAATTTTTAATTAATATAAAATACGTATAGTTTTTTAATAACGAGTTTGTCTTCCCAATTATTTAATTTTAGCTAAGACTTCTCAATCTCTGGAATATTAAGATTTTAACTATAAGATATCTTAAGTTCCAATAGCCACTTTACTTCTATTTATTATGAATTATGTTTTCATTTTTTAACCGCCTTGTTGTTGGTTATTTAATTTTGTGTTGATCAGTAATATTTTTTGAAAGAAAATTTTGAAAAGTGTTACTAAAATCTCGTTTGGAAGGCTTCTTTAAACAGCAACAAATGATTCCCTCTATTCTAACAAAGAAAGTTTCAAGTTTTAACTTGAATATTTTAATGTAAAAATTAATGATTTCCTATTACGAGTTAAATTTATAATAGTATTTTATTGTTAAAAACTCTAGTAATATAATAATTTTTAGCTTAAAAGATTTGAATTTAAAAGGTTCTCGCAATCATCTTTAAATAAAATAAAATCTGAAGAAGTTTGTCATTTCCATTTTAGCCTTATTATTGTAAAGTTTGATACGTTTTGCCGGTTTTAGCTTTAGGGTTAAAAAAAATGTAGCATGCTTCTGTCACACCTTTAGATCATGAGAATTTCATGAAATCAAAATTCCCATTCGTTCATATTCTTCTTTTTTTAAACATCATTACAAATTAAATTGCGTTGAAACGAATTTTATGAATGCGAAAGAATGTGATTGATATTTACGTAAAACATTTGAGAATGAAAAAATGTAAATTTTTGATTTTAATGGAATTTTCGTGATCTAAATGGTGTTTCGGAGCCATCAATTTCGATTTTTATTTGTCAGAAAGAGACAACTGCATATGATTTTCGTTTGAAAGAGTAAGAGATAAAATTTAAATTGATAGAATTTTACTAAATTAAAAAGGTGTAAGTGCACCATTACCATATTCAATTCACTGTGCAACAATTTTAAACTCTTTTTTGTCCCTGGGTTCTCATGCTATCTTTTCTATTGCTAGGGTCAAATGATTTACGAACTTTACGAAAATACTTATCATTTTGATTTCATTTTGTTTTTGCGCCTGGAATCTAGGCAAAACCGTTTTTGCCGTTTTTCGATACTTGGGTGCCTATATCTTCGATTCTGCTGAACCGATTTATTTCTTAATATGGGAACATTTGTTCTCCTTTAGATGCCCGAAAATCCTTTGGACAGATGGAGTTCGTACAAATGACACCAGGGGCGCTGTAGTCTCATATACAGTAGACTCTCGCTAATTCGGCTCTTTTAAAATCGGGCTCATCGGGCTACTTTTTAATTCGGGCAGCAGTTACATTTAAAAAAAGTTTGTTGTCATTTTTCAAGTTTGGTTACTCTTGTTAAATGAAGCAAATATGTTCAAAATTTCAATGGTTTTCTTAGTTATGATGTTTTTTTTGCATTATTAAGGGTTTTTTGTGGAATTTAAGTTAAATATCGGTATGTAAACTTGACAAAAAGTATGTAAATAAACAAAAAGCCGTTGCATTTCAAACATCTTGACGCCCGAATTTCTCTCTAATTCGGGTGACATTTCGGTCCCAAATGCCCAAATTTGAGAGAGTCTACTGTATGTCAGAAAACATGGAAAAATTGAACTTTTTAGCAATTTTAATCAAAAATATCTCGAAAACTTGGTCTGTTCCTAACAATCTGTTTAGCGGGTATGATAGAGAATTTTATTAGCTACATTTTCTTCATCCATGTACAACTTTTCACTCAGATTGTTTTTTAACCTCGAAATTAAGGTTCAAACGAAAATCGCAATTCCAGGCGCAAAAACAAAATGAAATCAAAATGATAAGTATTTTCGTAAATCATTTGACCTTAGCAATAGAAAAAATAGCATGAGAACCCAGGGACAAAATCACTGTTGCACAGTGTTATGTAAAATCAAAACTTATTTATTTTTCTTTTGTCAAAACTTACTAGAAAATTTAATTGCTTTTAAAGTTTTAGATTAATGACGCTGGTACCCCTTTTAATTAAATCTAGTGAAATTTGAAATTCAATTAATTGAAATTTCACTTTTCATTCTTCCAAACTGAAATAAGATATAATTGTCTCTTTGTGTCTCAAATCAAAATTGAAATTTCAATTTCATTTTCAATTTTAATTGTAAATTCAAAATTGTTGGCGTGGGCACACCTTTTCAGTTTAATGAAATTCAATCGATTGAAATTTTACCTCTGACTCTTTCAAAGAAAAATTAAATATAATTGTCTTTTTGTATCAAATGAAAATTAAAATTTCAATTTCATTTTCAATTTTGAATGTGATTTTCATTTATCAGAAAGAAATAATCATATTTGACTTCAGTTTGTGTGCTCAGTTGTTATCTAAATTTGGTAAGTTACATTTAAAAGAAAGTAATAATTTTTTGAATTCTAATAGTTTAAAAAGGGATTATTGATAATTTTCGTACTAGCTCAAATCAAATGTTTTACCCAGGGGGGTGACATTACATTAGCTCTGAAAAATGCGACCGGTTTTAGTGTAAATTTTTCCCTGTTTTCGTAAACATTTCACGAGATATCTCCAAAACTACGTAGGTTGCCAATTTGGGGTTTTCGGTTGCCTATTCAATATTAAATTGGCTTTTATTTTGTATTTGTATTTTTTGCTAAATCATTCTACAGTTACAAAAAAACATATAATAAACTCAAAAGTTTTTTCGGCTCGCTAGAAACATATGGGAAGCATAGGAAACGTCATGCACCTTGTTTTACCGACCGTTTAGATTTTTTTTATTTGAAAAATAATGATCTTTTTTTATTTATTAAATTGAAAACCTACTGAAACACAATGCAAATTTCTCCTCCTGTTAAATATTGGGGGAATTTGGACACCTTTAAATTAGGGTAGCTTTAGACTTTTTTCTCCTATTTTAAAATGTAATTGGATCTTTCCATGATATGATTAAGCTTCACAAACCAATTTCGAAGCTAAGTTACATTATGATAAGGCTCAATTCCATTTTAAAATAAGAGAAAAGCCCAATATCTAAGCTACCCCACTTCCCCCTAAATGAATTTTACATAAAAAATAAAAGCTCTCTGCCTGGCCTTTAAGAAGTCTTTTAAAAAAATCCTAAGCTTTTGATCTGGCCAAGAAAATTAAAGCCGCGCAATTTTCTATTTCGCGTATTTTTTGTCATATTATACATACATAGTGCTTGTTGATTGATTCTCTTTCGTTCTAAAGAGAAAAGAGAAAAATTCTTGACAAAGACATTTCTGCAAACAATATTTCAATGGCTTTTTTGAGTTCGATGTTTCGACTCAGTAAATAACAGTCGTTCGTGGTAAATTCCATACTGAATCATTATTTGGATAGATTGCAACAAGTTCTGCAAAAGTACAAAATAACTTTACCTGAACTCGATGTTTTGTAGAATCAAAGATTTTCCGCTTCTTATTTGATATCTTGGCACAAATTGCAATATGTTTCTCGATGCGTTCTTCAGCAAAGTAGCGACCACAGATTTTGCATTCAGTTAAATCTTCTGGAGGTGGACCACTCTGCAAATCGATGACAGAGCGATTAATTTATTATACTGGACTCTTAATTAAATTTCCACGAAATGCAAATAGAATGGTTTTATGTTGGAAATGCGAGCAATTTACCATTAATTTTGCAATATTTTAAATTGGATTTGTGGGAAAATTTTAATTGAATGCACAACAGTCATTAGATTTTCTTTTAATTATTTTAAATCTATTGGAGGCATTAATTCTAACAATTCTCACCTTTTTAACCGATGGCGGCTTCTTAACAGTCGATTGTGGTTCAGTTTTTGGCAATGGTTTCTCATTCATCAATTTATTTCCATTGTCGATCTGTGATCTTGTTCCATTGATACTTTCCGTTTTATTGGTCAATTTGGATAAATTCGTTAAATTTCTCGATGGAGCACCCCCATCAGCCGTCGTGGCGGCTTTTTTCACAATCACAGGCTTCAATTTGACCGTACTAGACGTAGTAACGCCATTCCTCGGAGGAGTCACTCCATTCCCATTGTTGAGACTCAGAGATGCCAATCTGCCCACATTGGACAACTTGCCTCCGTAGTTCCCATTGCGATTGCTGTCGTTCATTGACCAACTATCCACACCATTGTCCACATCTCCACGGGATGTAGTGAACGTCTTGGTTGGCGTCTTACTGGTCGCCTTGGGACTCTGCTTCATCTGGATGGGCTGCAGTGGGTAGCTCTTATCAATCCCAATGCTTCTCTGTCGTCTCTCCTCAAACAACTGTCTCACCTTTAAACCAGATAATATTCAATTAAAATTTACTGTCGTGCTCATTTCCGGGCAATTTATCGACTTGATTTCTGCGGAGGTGTCTCTCTTTTTAACTATTCAGCGGCCCATTTAGGGCATTTGCACCTGAAAATTACTGACATTGAACTTTTACTGAACAATGAACGCTTTATGGCTAGCTGCAACTTTAGCTAACTTAAAAAGCTCATGCTTCAGTGAATTTCTGTGATTTGTGTCAAGTGAAAGTAACAATTCTTGATTTCTTCAAACACCTCTGAAACTTCTTGCAAATGTCTTTGCAAAATTTCGCTTATTACCAACTGAAAAAGTATGTTAATTACACAATTCCTCGGATACTTTGCAAATAGTCGTGTTTGTCACGATAAACAATTTTTTAATTAAAATTTAAAAGCATTTTACGTTTCTTAAGAAAACTATTTATAACTTTGCGAGAACGATTTTAACCGCTAATTGGCAATTAGATAATTCTTATTGGAAATAAGAATCACATTATTCATCATATGAGAATAAGAATTATTTTTGGGTTTGTATCAATGTTACAAAGCTTTTTACAGCTATTACTTAAAAATATTATATTTAAAAATGATCAAACAATTAGTACATAACTGTACTAAAATTAAATACATTCAGATTCAAAACTAGAAATGAAATCCATCTTTAGTATGTTTAAGATTTTCCAAACAACAGTAAAATCGTAAGTTGAATTGATAACTCATCATTGTACTAAAATTAAGGTATGGCTGTACTAAATCAACTGAGGTTAAGTGTTTGAGCCTTTTCAGAGGGTAGAATAATCATAATAGGATCGGAGGAACGTCTATTCGACAGGGAACCGCTATTGACACTTTTGTCAAAATGTTGAAAATTATTTAATATATCTAGTAAAATAAAAGTAATATAACGTTTTTCTCTGTAATATACATTTTACTATAAACAGAGATGTTCAAATTTCATATCCCAAATGGTACGGAGTAGGGTGTCATTAGGTGCTGACACGAGTTTTTAAAGTGTCAATAGACGTTCCTTTAACCCTAATATGATAAGGATATAAAGTCATCCTTGTACTAAAATATAAATTTATTTTGCACTAAATCAACGCATTTCCTTTCATGAAAATAAAGCCCAAAAATTATATAACCGTGGTTACGGTGGTTATGGTGTTTTCAAAAACAGAAAATGAAAATATTATGTTAAATCGAATTTTCTTCTAACTCTAAGGACATTACTGAATCAAATCGATTCAAGATAATACGGACGAGAATTTGCTGTTATCTTTAGTATTTGGGATTTTTCAAAGTCTTCCATAAGAACGCGTTGTAACCTCAAACTTTTATTTCTATTCTATTGCACTAAATTTAAAATATCTTCTTTTTCATAACGAAAACGAAAAACAACAAATAAATTTATATGCGACAATTCACAAAATATAGAAACAATAAGCCTTTCTGAGTTGTCAGAGACTTAAATCTAGGTTTCTTAGGTAGTCATGGTCATGGGTCTCTGGGGAATTATATGGAATGTACTAAATTCAACAAATTTTACTTGAGTTTACGGAAATCAGAAGTATTTTATCGCCAGTGCTAAAGTCCGTCTGAATATGGAACAATCATGATGGTGAAGTAAGAATATAATAGTGAATTTGCCCTGACTTTAGTACTAATAATAAAATATGGCTCTACTAAAACAAGTCAATTTTGCCCAAATACAAAATGCAACAGAAATACTCTATCCCCAATATGGAATACTTTCTGGCGAATAAATTAAATGCTAAAACTGTAAGAGGATATTTGCTCTTAATTTTAAATATGTATTGTGTACTAAATTGTTTAATTTGATCCAATTCAAATTTATCTAGCTATGTAAGTGTAATATTTTTAGTTTCAAAGTCATAATTAAAGCCAAAATGCTTAATAAAAAAATATGAACTAACGGCAACTACACGATTGAATTTTATATGCAGAACTAATGTGAAACTGTACTAAATCGTCTAAATACAATTTTAATTTTTTTAAACTAATTTAAGTTTTTATGAATATGCTATTTCAAATTCTTCAGACTTATTTCAAATTGTAGAAAAATCATTAGCTAATGAAAAGCTTTCATCTCAGTTTTTTTTAGTACAAACAATACAATGTATAATTTCGTAATAATTAAATACAATAAATATAAAAGATAATAAAATAGATGTCTGAAACCGGTAACTTTGGTATCAAGAATAGAGTGACTCTGAAATTTATTCATAGAACCGTAAATTAAATGCTATAATTTTGAATTACTAATACCAAACAAAACACTTATGGAAAATAAGTTAAAGAGGAATAAGTGTTCTAAAATAAGTACTAAAACAAAGTAACAAAAATTTGAGAAGCCTTGAGCATTAGACTTTACGATACGTACCATCATATTATGTGATGTTGGTAAATTAGTTCTAAATCTCTACTTAGTACTAAAATGAGGTCGCATCTATATATCTGTATTAAGACTTTTATGTCTTAGGATAATTTTCAAGTATCAGATAATTTTAGGGCATTTTACCTTACAAGGAGTTTTTATATTCAAATGTTTTCCAATATATGAATTTTTCTATGGGTTTGGCGGTTTTTTATTTAGTACAGAAATATTCTAAACGTAAATGAACACACTCTAAGTTTTTAATAAATAAAAGAAAACTATTTAAAATGTTTAGTGATGAATATAAGATTCCATACTACTTGTACGTTTCACATACATAAATGCGATTTTTTTCAAAAATTTAGTACAAAAGAGTAAAAGTAGAGGGAAGTGGGGCACCTTTGAAAATGGGGCACCTTTGAAATTGAGATTTTTTACCTATTTTTAAATAAAATTAAGCCTTATCGTGATATCGATATCGTGACTGTTGGATCACTTTTTGATCAAGCTTAACGGAACATAGGCAATTAACAAAACCAAAACGTTAATATATAGAAATAAAAGGGTGATTTAACGGTTGTTTAGTACAAGTGATTTGTACTAAACTTCAATAGTTGTCATAATGTTTTTTTATGACTTTATTAAGAAATACACTATTCACTAAGAAACGATAACTATTTGCAAAATTATTTAGATTCGGTGATTCTTATTCATAAGGATCAATGGATGTTTTTAGAACCAATAAGTGTTTATTGCAGAATTTTACTTTGAACCAGGCAGACTTGAGTAATTTGCATAGTTCAAAAATACACAAAACACTTATTAGAGAGAACTTTTAGAAAGATTCAGTGATGGATACTTCATTAAACATGGTGCTTGAATGATAAAGCAAAGAATCAATAGTAAATCTCAATATAAGAATATTCTGTGTCTATAACATTATTATGGGGAAAGAGCGCCTGATCAAACATTTAGATTTTTTGACCATTTGGCAAACGAAATTGAAAATTAATGGAAATTCCAGTTGTATCTATTCTCTGCAAATTCCAAATCACTTCTTCAGAATGTTCTTCTTTTTTTTGGGAGCCTTCTCGAGAGATATTCATAAGCTCTTTGCCAATTCAAATTCGACAAATGTTTATTGTCTCAGTGAGTGCGAGAAATCAATCGTGAGTGCCATTGAATTCCCCCTTTCTCAGTTTATTCTTCTCTGGTAATATATCGGAAAAAATTCCATAACGATTTCTCTCATTTTTTCTCCTATAGCTCCTATTTTTAGGCATTGTCTCTTGACACAGAACCATCAACCGTCAACTTGAACTATTGAACGTCGTTTGACCAGAATTGACATTGATCCACATTAATAAATTTGATGGGGGAGGTTTTATGGAATTGGGTGGAATTTTGAAGAGCCTACCCCCTTACCTTTCCGGGTGTGCAACTTGTGTCCAATTCCATTCCACTGGAGCCATTATTGTTAATGCTATTGTTATTATTGATTATTGTCGGTGCGCTGCTCATTTCCAATTTTCGCTGAATTCTCTCCTGCTGCTGTCTCTGTTGGAAACGCATCTGGAAAATATAATTGGAAATTCTTTTAGATACATTCTCAATCAATCTTTCGTTAATCAAAGATTTGAATGAAATAAAAAGTAATTTTCGCACAGAAATTCAAGCAATTCAACTGTAAATACTTTTTTTTGAATGAAAATATTTACAAAATAATCCAAATACATCCTGTAAATTCGTCTATCCACTGATATGATTTTCCACGTTCTGACTAACTTGACGAGTGAGTTTAACGGTTATTTGGTGAGTGTTTACAAGTATTTTTCCGCTCAGTGTTCCTTATCCATGAGATCTGAATTTAAGCCTATTGATTCTCCAAATACCTAATGCAATATTTCATTTACATTTCTATTTCTGTGCGTGGGGTACAATACTTATGGAAAATTAATTGTTACAAATGTCATGCATAAGGTCACACAGAGATCATTTGCAAAACTATTTTGTTATTGCAATTCACGTTCCGAGGTGCACCATTCAGCAAGATGTGACCAAAAATCATATTCAACGGAAAATTCATTTTGAAATTATTCTTAAATTTCTGTAAAATTTCCAATCACCAGCCTATGGAAAAGCTGCTTATTGATGTTTTTCATTGAGAATTTTCTCACACTAATTAAAGTTTAATACTATTTGGTGTAGGTGTTGTCGTGACGTCAGGAATGTCGTGTTTTCCTCCTCTCACGCAACTTTCCATCGAGATCTGAACCACGTGGCTTGGCCTGAAAATTCCAAAAGGATGGCCAGCAATAACAAGAAAATCAGGGCTTTTTTGCGTCCTCTCCAATTGGTGTTCTTACCATTGAAAAAGGCAAAGAAGTGAACAAGAAACTATAAGAGGCAGAGAAATTTGAATTTTCATTCCGTGACATCTCTGAGTCATTGACGCAAGACCTTTTTTGGAGATTGCCAGTGAGTCATATAATGATTAAATGCTGCCCACGTTTCGCTTGTAATAATTTTTTTCTGCTCATTTTGATCATTTCTATTTCATCTTTCACTCTTTTTATATCCACACGCCAATATAAACCGATAAAACGTTCAGATAGAGTCAACTAAAAGCAAAAAGACATCGCTAAATGTTTCTATTTTATGCAATTTAATTAATAATAATTTATTCTGACTGTTTTTTGCGCGATTTTAATCACTATTCCCTGCTTTAGAAACATTAAAAAGCAGGGAGTAATTCTCTGTTGAATATTATTCTCTATGGGCTATCTCACGCTCTCTATCTGTCGCATTTGAGGGACATAGAGCATAGAAAAATGATTTTATGTCATAGTTCTTGGTACAACATGCAAGAGAATTTATTGATTGATGATTTATTCTACGGAATTAAAATGAGACAAAATAATGATAGAAAGCTTCACATGTGACAGCAAGTCAGGTAATAATTCTTTCGCCATGTAGAATAATTTTAATGATTTTATTAGAACTAATATCCTAAGACGTTTTTTACTGACTGTCTGTGATGTGATTTGCTGTCTGAACCACGCATTTCACGACAGTGGAGGCGATTGGTGCAAAACGACTTGCAAAATATATTTTTGTTGACCGCAACAATGTTTCTTTTGATCGGTTAGATTAAAAATCTTGCGGCAGTTTTCGTTATTTCATAAACAAAATGTGAACTAAACTCGAATTAAATTAGTAATTATGAAATTCTGAAACTTTGATTTAAGAAAGTTATTTTAAAAAATTGACAATGGCACAATTTTAATAAAATATCTTCATCTGTAAAAAACTATAAGGGTTTTTGATGATTGCCTACATATTAAAGATTGGTAACAGTTGTCAGCGCCACTTGTGGGAAAAAAAACAGTGCCCTCTCGTGGAAAGAACATTTTCAGTATTAGCGTATCAGTGACCTATCGGTAATTTGGGCTTTTGACTTTGAATCCTTATTTATAGAATTAAGAACGAAAGCTATATTTAAAAAGGGTCCGGTCAAGATTCCGAAAGTCAAAATCCCGATAGCCAAAATCATGAACGCTAAAATTCCAAAAAGGTTAAAGTCCCAAAGGCAAAATTCTTGATTTGACAAAATCGCGAATGGATTAAAAACCAGAAAATCCAAAAACCGAAAAGTCAAAATCTGGAAAAGCCAAATTCCCGAATTCCCAAAAGTATAGCTGCTGGGCACTATTGCATATGCGTTTGCTGAAAGCAAAGTGAAATTTTTTGTGTTTTGAAAAATTGTTCTACGCATCATCCTTCGTATAATTTCGTTCCTTTCAGGATTTTAACCATTCGAGATTTAGGCTTTCGAGATTTTTGCTTTTCGAGATTTAAACCCATTCGGGATATCGATTCATTTGGGATCTTGTCTCTTCGGGATTTTGGGTTTCGGGTTTTCGGCTTTTGGAATTTTGGTCGGCACGGATTTAATAAACATCAAATTAATCAAAGTTTAATTTCCAAATGTTCAGTGTAGTCACAAAGTTTCAAAATTATGAAAAAATGTTGCTTTAAGTCGGAATAAACAATTGAATCTCAAATAGGAAGATCAGTAAAACCAGACCAAGATTTCCTAAGACTTAATTGTATTTAGAGATACTGCATCTTTTCCAACTATTGTTTATTTGTATATTGACACGAGTAATATCTCGCTTGTTAAAGAAAAGTTTGTTAAACATTTCAAATCGTTTTCTGAAGTATATTTTAAAATTTAGAAAAAATAAAGACATAGATATTTTGTCTAAGGTTTAAGTTTGGCACCGGGTAAAGGGCCTCAGAATTAAGGCTTTAATTAACATTCAGGTATAGGCATTATGTTAGGCCATGTCGGTGAGATACAAATCGGTAAAATCTTATTTAAAAGGTAGGATCTGAATTCGTCCTAAAAGTTAGGTATAACAGTTAGGGATAATTCCAGGCTTTCAAATTTTTTTTAGGTTCGGCGGAATTATATTACTATCGCCCTATCATTTGATATTCGAGTACAGAAGACAAAACGTACCACAAAAGAAAGATTGAAAGACGAAATATACCGAGCATGAAACGTTAAAAAAGGGAGTAGGGGAAAGTGCCCATGCTTGATACCATTGGAAGCATTGTAATGACTAAATTATTCCTATGTTTCTCAATAAACGTGACTCCGCAATATATTTTAAAAACTGGCCACTATCCCATAGTTTTTAAAATATGGTTGCGATGAGTCACATATATATTATGAAACATAGAAAATTTAGTCATTATGAAGCTTTCAATAGTATCAAGCATGGGCACTTTCCCCTATAAGTTTTTATCTTGAGAATCAGGAAGATAAACTCCTTCCGGGTGGGTGCGTCAGGGATGGTTATTCATTCAGAACAAAAAAAAGACGGATATTTTTGCTAAATAAGTTTTTAGGTTTTTACTGATCAATTTCGTTATTTTGCTTCATAACCACATCGATCATTTATTAATGACTTGCGCAGTTAATTCCCTAAAAAAAAAACACCAACTTTCGATTTTAAAAGATTTCAACAAAATTCAGAAGCTTGTCTTGAGCTCAAGCAGCTTTTTAAATAAAATGGAATAAATGTTAAGCGGTTTTCAGACTAGAGGTTTAGCCTAGTTCTCGGAGATCTCAAAATTCTAAATAGCGATCAATTTTATAACTTTTTGAGAGCCTAATATAGGTCAATCATCTTTAATAATCCAATCATAAGTTAACTTTTTCCAAAAAATCGTGATTGATAAAAAATTAGAAGTTAAGCCATATGGCTAAGAATTAGGTCTGAATCCCGTATTACAGAGTCGATCAATGTCCATCACTGTCTTCTTCTCCGTTCTTATAGAAATATTTAAAACTAGATTAATCGTGAATTATTGAAGACGAAAAATTGCAGTCTTATATGTCGAATCATAACGTTTTAAGGATCCATAATCGATTCATATAATTATAAAGGTCCTAAGGAGAATTTTGGATTTAGGGTAAGTGTGCTAAATTTCGGCATAGTTGCTTGCAAGCGTCAAAGTCTCAAGTTTGAAATGTAATATTTTATTTTATATTACAAATTGATTTTTTTTATTCTTTCTTTTGTAAGAGTGTTGCTTGGAACCTTGTAAAGAGTTTATCGTCTTTATTTACTCTAAAATCATTCTTAATACATTTTAAAATGAATAAAAATATAGATATAGCTTTGGTGCCCTATTTCGGCCACCTTCATTCTCATAGTTCCTTGCCCTTCGGGAATTCTTCCAATATCTTTTTCACGTCATCTCGTTTGTCGAAGGTACATTTTTTGTTATTCTTTTCCATTAATCTCTAGAGTACCTAAAATCTAAAAGTTTATGGAAATGTGAGGAACAAAAAAGGCGGCCGAAATTGCAAGCTGGCCGAAATTTGGCACACTTACCCTAGAATAGTAATCGAATAGTGAGGTTATTTAACACAAAGATTCTTTTTATGGACAATAAGGAATCTTTTTATGGTGCTAAATTACGTATTCGGTTGTAAATGATTCGCTATCATCAGAATTTTTTGTTTTTAAATGAAACAAAGAACGCCAAGGTTCCACTCATAGTTTCAAGAGTTCTTTGAAAGTTATGCCCTGGACACACTTACGACTAAAGTCCAGAGACGACTAAGCTCGTTCATAGCCAAGTCAGTTCCTGACACACTACAAATGAGGCTTAGCACCACAAAACATAACTTTCCTGGGTTTTTATGCAGATATTTCTACTGAAATGCACTAATACTCCTCTGAAAATGAAACTATTTGTAATATCATGTCTCAGTACACGTTCAATAATTATTGTTAATTACAATTATTTGTGAGGTGGAAGCTAACTCGCGACTTAAGCCAATTTTAGCTATTCTAGTGAATAATTCTTGTTGTTATACGTGAACTGTGAAATAAATTTAAAAGTATTTTCATTTTCAAAGGACTACTAGTGTATTTCAGTAGAAATATCTGCTTAAAAACCCACGAAAGTTATGTTTTGTGAGTGCCAGAAAATGTTAAGCCTCGTTTGTAGTGTGTCAGGAACTGACTTGGCTATGAACGAGCTTAGTCGTCTCTGGACTTTAGTCGTAAGTGTGTCCAGGACATTAGGCTAAGCATAACTTCTTCACTTTGTTAGTTTTTCCCTTTGGTAAATTTATGAAACTTTATAAATAGCCGATTAGATGGTAGATTTACGGATACACAACACACCCTCTGAAAATAAGCTTCTGTTATTTATGGAAATTTGGAGTCTAACCTCTCATGATTACAAGTTAAAGTTTTCTTCAATACACTTTCATTAGAAGGGTTATAATAATAATAATCTGGGGCAATTTTGGACTATTTTGTAGTTGAAATACTTAAGTTCCCCTCAGAATAAATATTAAGAAAACCTCAACCTTATTCCTTTTCTGACCAATTTAGCCCCTGTCTCCCTATCAAATGAATATACTTGATAACTTGAAACGTAAAAGTAACACTTAGAATGCTCTTGCTTTGCATTATGGTGTTGCATTTGTAATGTTTTTTAGAATGGTCACAAGTGGTACTAAAGTGGCCATAAGTGGTACCTCGACCGTAGCTTAAAAAAATGCTGTTCGAAGACCCTCAAAATCGTGGCATTACTTTTAAGACAACCGCGAATTATCTCCTTCTCATTTAAAGTATCACTCGAATAGTTTTTTGCCTTTTCCGCGAGATTACTGAACCCGTGAACCACCCAAGTGTCTGATTGATTTAATGAGAACTGAATTAGCACTAAAATTCGATGGTGAGATTATCAAAAAGCCCACCATATGCGAAAAGAACAGATAAAAATCCAAGTCTGGGCGAAATAGTCCCACGCAATGTCTTATTAAAAATACACATTTTTTGCAGTGATCACAGTGAGATAATAATTTATATCTGGCCTAAAAGTTCCTCCACATCATTACTAAAATTTAACTAATACTTTGCCAAAATTCTTTTGACTTTTTAGCAAAAGTTTGAGAATGAGAAAGTCATGAATATCCCACCTGCATTTGTGTGAGCCTTGAGGTGTTATTGCCTTGACTTGCCATTTCCAGACTCTTTCAATACCAAAAAATACTAAATTTCTGTTGTATTCTGCGTGAGAGAGAGATGGAGAGAAAATTTTGGGTGTTGGTTCTAGAATTGTTCTTGACTATAGGTGGTTAGAGCTATAAACTTTCTGGGAATGTTTCCTGAATCAACATACAATTGTTGGCGGTGAGTAACAAAAGTTTTCCCCGGCTTTTTGCAATGCTTCGATTCATTGACCGATTTTTCTTACTTTTTTTTTACTATCTCAATATAAATAATAAATTGTCCGTTGATTTTGAAATCAAACACTATTAGGAATTCTTTGGAAAAGTACAATGATCTATGGCTATGGCATTAATTTTAAATGATGTTTTCTCTGAATCTTTCAAAGGTTTAACTAAACAGAAATCCAACCAGGGGAAAATTCCTCTGGGAAATTCACATGAATGTTTGGATAAAATCTACACGTGAGAGGGCAAAAGGAATGGTGCAGGGCAAAAACATTGATTTGTAAGGAAAACATTGGAAATTTGACTATGTTTGTATGAAATTTACTATATATATGTCGCTATTTATGTTGCTACAGCAACAACAATGTACCAAACAATTTTCTCTCTGTCTCTCTTGCGGCACTAAACTTTCAATTATTAATGAAACTGGCGCTAACGTGCACACACCCACTAATAAAAAAAGATATGTGTATTACAATAATGTTAGAAAAATTGTTTTGTTGGGAGAAAATTGAGTGCGACAAAACAAGACGAAACACACGCCAAGGAAGGCAACAACCAACTGAAGTGCCGGAGTCAGAGTTTCATCCAATATAGTGCTTGTTGTTGTCCATGTCGCACAAGTCTCCACTATTTATTATGTACATTATGTTAGCAATGTATTCACTATAGTTACAATCTCCACATTCGCGTGTATTTTGGAGGCAGGCAATAAGAATGGCAATTCCGGGCACGGTGAATCGCAAGGCGCTTATAGGAGTGTCCAGAAGAGCTCTCGCAAATTGCTATTGAATTTAATTACAGAATTATACCATATTTGGATGCTCGAAGAAGTAAACAGAGCGATATGCATAATCCATCTATTTAAAGCCTTTTGTACTTGAAGTAGAAGTCAAACGGTATGAGATACCAGCATGAAACATTAATGACCCCCCCCCCCTTATAAATTGACTCAGAGGACTTATTTTCATGCCAACCACTCTTCTTCAAAACTCAACAATTTAAACCAAAAAAATATGAAGTGTTAGATTACTGATATTTTCTGTAAAGAAAATATATTTGAAAAAAAGGTTCAAAATTTCTATAAAATATTGCAACAACTTTTTATAAACAATTTGGAATATTCAATTTTATTTTAAGTGATTTTCGATCATTTCTTACTCTCTGCATTGAGCAAAATTTATTTTTTTATACCTCCGGCACGGCACACCTTTTCGCTCAGGAAAATATCATGAAGTCGAAATTCAAACCCTTTTCTTTCTCACATGCTTTGCATATGTCTAGCTCATTCTTTCCCACTCTTCTTCTTCTTTTAAACATCACAAAAAATTCAATTTAGCTCAATCGAATTTGGAGTACGAAAGAATGAGAAATATGAGAATGAAAGGTACGTTAATTTCGATTGCATAACATTTTCCCGATCTAAAAGGTGTTTCGGAACTATTACTGACTAATTAGAATTTTTACTGATCAATTTTCCAATTTAATTTTCAAAAATATAAATATTTACATGAAATAAATGGATGGTATTTGGGTAAAAATACTGCCAATATGCCATTATAAAAGAGATCTTTGAAAATGTTTCGTGAATTTTAGTTTATTTTGATCAAACCTTTCCACTCATAGCTGCAAATGAAGTTGGGAACAGTTACCAGCGCCATTTGCGGGAGAAAACAGTGCCCCCAAGCGGAGAAAAATGCTGCCAATCTTAGAGAATTCTACCTCATTTGAAATTGAGTAAGATTTTGAAGACTGGTGTATATAGTGTAAAATTGTTATGCATCTTTTGTTAATTAATTGTAATCTTTATGAACTGTTCTCACTGTAGCGGAAAGTACTCTCCCTTCGAATGTTCATTTCTTTGAATAATGTGAATTTACTTTCATATATCTTCTACCACAAAGTATTTGGTTTTCTGACTCCTGATAAATTGTAACCCTACCTCAAAGTAAAGTTCTTTTTTCAAAAAGTTTTCCGAAAATCCAGCCCCAACGACATCTTTTTTAAAATTTCTTTAATGAAAATCTCATAAAATATACTTTAAGATGTTATGGGAAAGTGCTCATTGCTCATGCTTTCAATGGTTCCAAGCTTTATAATGACTAAATTTTTCTTATGTTTTTCAATAAATATGACTAATCGCATCCTTATTTTAAAAATTGGGGAAGTGCCCTGTTTTTAAAACACATTGCGGAGTTACATTTATTCAGAAACATAGGAAAAATTTAATCAATATGAAGCTTGGGACCGTGGAAAGCATGGGCTTTTTCCCCTATGTGTATTTTTGGTATTTTTAAATTTCTAAGAAATTGAGTTAATTTTTTTATGTTAAAAAAAGAATAATTTCGAGAAAATATGCTGTTTTTTAATTCTCGTGATCCACGTCAAGTAAAGTCAAAAATTTAGGCACACATATTGAAAACTTGAAAAGAATTTGTTATTTGAAACAATATTGTATAGGGGAAAGTGCATATGCTTTGCACGGTCCCATGCTTTATAATGACTAAATTTTTCCTATGTTTCTGAATGAATGTAAAAATAAAATAAAATTACATTGTGGTGATTGTGGTACAATTTATTACTCGAGGTGCTACATATTCTAATTTCCACATAAGTGACATTTTATTTTTTATTTGTTTTAAAATATTTTTTATTATTTATATGACTATTACCCAAATAGGTTTCAAAAAATCTTCACTTATTTCCTCATGTGCTTGAAATTCATGTGTCGAGCTCCAAAATCGAAGCTTCAATCTTTATAAGAGTAACCTAAAAATATTTAAGGACTATTCTATGGTAGAGAGACAAAATTTGACATCTAAAGGCTTTCCGGTCTTAAAAAAAATAATAGTATCACAATGTGTTGCAAAATGAACTTTTGATTTTAGTATAGAGCATTCCACGAAGTCTTTTTCACTTAGTCGCACCTTTTTTCTTCACCATCACTTCAACTTACAAATATGGATAATCCTTGAACTCCACGCAATTTTGCAATTGTCTCCCAATTGTCCACAACCGCTATGATGTTGTCATAAGACAACGCGATGGGAATTGATGGACTTTTTTCCTTCCGCGAATGGTAAAATGTGACTCAGAGCAATTTACATTATTTGTCTTTCTCACTCGTAATTTGTTATTGACAGTTTATTGGCCAGGAAAGCAAGGAAATGGAGCGAGAGTGTGACTAGTGGAAAATAGGTCAGGCACTACAGTAGGTAATGAACCCCCATTCAAAATTTATGAATACACTGTTCAGGCCAACAGACTTCATTTACACGACTGCATTTGATTCAGATCCTATAAGAAGTTAAAAAAATAACAGCTGTTGAACGACATTATGCTCATAAAAGACAATTATTTAAATCGATATTTTCTTAATTGAACATTTCAGTTTTTGTAAAGGACAAGGACTGTCAATAGAACAATAAAACTTCTTCAGTGGGATCTTAGTGATATTTATTAAATAAAAATAACGAAAGGTACAAAGTAATTTTTAATTATATAATATATTTTATTATGTAATATACAGTGGCGGCCAAAATAATAGAATGAGATCCGCAAAGGCCACTATTTTACCTTTAGCATATAGAAATGTTATAAATTGAATAAGTTTAAATAAAGCCGTATTTAGAAACCATTAATGACAGTTTTCTAATTCTTTTGGCCGAACTGAGTTTCACTATTGACGTATTCTGTGCAAAATAGAGACCTCTAGCGGCTAAAACAACCCTTATTCTACTATTTTGATAATTTTAAGATTTCTGCTTCAGAATTATATAAAAAAAAATTGGGAAAAAAGACAAAAGGTAAAAAAATATAAGTTTTGCAAAGTGATTCTATTATTTTGGCCGCCACTGTATATGGTAATTGACGTAATTAATTAATAACTTTTAATTGCTGATGGAAAGGCGTAAGCAAATAATAAAAGGAACTTAAAAAAACAGACGCCCAATTTGATTTGAAAATATACAGAAAATCAGGAAATAAATATTTTTAATCAATAAAAAATTGAAATAATATTTGTTTTGCTTTAATAAATAACTCAAAATTCATCACAAATCATTTTAAATTCCCGAGATATCAAGATTGTTAATAATTTTTAAATATTCTCTATGTAAAGTTCTACATTCGTCCACAGTTGTCCACTTACCAAATATAATATTTTCCTGGTGAAGTTTGAGAAAATACTGACCACATTGTTCTGATCTTAAGGAGTTATATCGACCAGAATGCCGATAATCAATAGTATTTTTCGTGAATTTTTCGTAACTGCTGATGAATTGATCAATATCAAATTTTCAGGGGTTTTAATAGCAAAAATCTCAAAAACCATAATCTTGAATGCCAAAATTCAGAAAGCCAAAAACCTGAAGAGACAAAATCCCAAATGGATCGAAATCCCGAAGGCCAAAATTCTGAAAATCCGAAATCTCTGATGAGTCAAAAATTTCGAAAAGGAAAAACCCGAAAGCCAAAATTCCGAAAAGCGAAAATCTCGAATGGGCAAAATCCTTAAAGGGACGAAATCACAAAGATTAACATGTAAATAATTTTTCAAAACACAGAAAATTTACCTTTGCCTCCATCGGGTGCAATCGGTGAAGTAGGTATACTTTAAATAATTCAGGATTTTAGTTTTCGGGATTTTGATTTTCGGTATTTTTGCTCTTTTGAAATTTTGACTTTCTAGATTTTGACCGAAACCCGACTTAAGAAATATAAAATTTATTTTTATTTCGATTTTGAGAAAAAGAGACACAACATTGCAAAGACTGAGGGTATTTTTTTTCGTCTCTTCACGGTTAGCATCAGAACTCGACTAATTTTTATCCAGTTCACTTAAAATTTTTTGAGTAGCTGCTTAGATAGATTATTTAGGTTATAGAGAAATACACACGATTATTGAAAAATATAAATTTTTCAATTTTCGCAGAAACTTAAGAAAAAAATACGGTTTCCGGATTTAAAATCAATATATTTCTTTATAAAATATAATTGCTTATTAATCTTCATAGTCGTGTGTAGTTCTATAGAGAATCTATCTAAGCAGCTACCCTGAAATTATCAAGTGAATCGGATTAAAATTACTCGATTTCTGCTGCTAGTCGCGGAGATTAATATCCACATATTTTTAAAATTTCTATTTCCTCGCATTAGCTTTATTTATTAATATCGATATATAAGAATAGTCAGTACCAGAAGGAAGCGAATTCGTAACAATTGGGCAGGAATTCAGTTTATTATTCAGAGCCATTCAGAGCATTCAGATGTTAATGCTCAGCTTACCTGAGTCCCCTGAGCTCATCATATTCGCTAACAACTGTTTTTAATAGAAATGCCCAGCTGCTTTTGTAATTAAACCTCCTCTTCTTCAGGATTTCTGCATAGTTATAATTAGTCTCTTTTTCTCCCATATCCAAAAAAGACAGAGGTCGAGTATAATCCTCTAATCTAATAAGATGGATTGCTCTAATAGCCACGATCTTATCAATCCTAAGGGCTCTTGTCTCTGACAAAAGAAGGCAAAAATAAATAGTGCTACATAATTGAATAAGAAAATCGCTGAGTTGGTGTAAGAAAACCATAAGGAAGATCCTTGAAATGAAACTTTATGTATCCATATCATCCCCCTGGAAAAATGTTTGCAGCTTAGTAAACAAAACACTATCACTCTAATTAAGTATTGATTTTCTTATACTTATTTCCTCTGAGATTCACTCAGTTTTTGTAAATATTGGTCACTTAATTACCCAATAAATCCATTGTAATGGGTTGAAGAACTGCGATTTTCGAGAAGAAAAAGATACTAAAATTGAGAATTAATTGTAGTGCTAAAAGACATTTTTATTGGAAGCTTTGGGGAAATAAATTATTCGAAAAAGTGAGAGAGAGAAGTCAAAAAATAAATTATTGGACAAATAATATATATTGTTATGAAATTATCTGGGTGGATCGGAAAGTTATAGGTCTTCGGGGAACTACATCCGATTTGTCTTGTTCTGAAAATGTGTTGTGCCTCTTTAACCCTTGAGTGCGTGGTTGACAGTCACATATTGTACTTTTTACAATATGCTATGAATACAGAATGTCTTTCATGACATTGTCACCGTATTTGAGTATAAGGAAAAAAACGAATACACTTTTTTTATTAAAAATACGCCATTATATGGAAGAATAATGCTTGTTGAGTAAATTTTGCGAGCAAAAAGAGTTTTCCAAGGGGCAAACAACTAAGTACATTACATTGACACAAGGAATGCAATAGTCATTTTTTAATATTTTAGAGAAGAAAGTAGTTCGATATTTTACCCAATATTCGCAAGATCTGAAGTTTATAAGTATTCGTAATATATTCATAGGTTTTGCTGAATATTCACGAAATTTACTGACTGTTGAATTCATAAAGCTGAATATTAACAGTATCCACAGGCTTTGCTGAATACCCGAAATATTCAAAGACTTTGCTGAATATTCACAGAATTCGTAGCCTTTGCTGAATATCCACAAGAGTTCGCACTCTTTGCTGAATATCCACAGAGTTTTTAGCCTTTGAGAAATATCCACAGAGTTCTCAGCCTTTGTTGAATATTCACAGAATTCGCAGTTTTTGCTGAATTACTCACAATATTCAGAACTTTGCTGAATATTCTCAGAATTCGCAGCTTTTGCTGAATATCCAGAGTTCGTAGCCTTTGCTGAATATTCGCAACTTTGCTGAATATTCAAAAAGTTCACAACCTTTGCTAAATATTCACAGAATTCGCGGTTTTGTTGAATCTTCACAGAGTTTGCTAGCATTGCTGAATATATTCACAACTTTGCAAAATATTCATAATATTCACAGATTCTGAATATTCACAATGTTCACTAGCCTTGTTGAATATTCCAATAGAAACTAACTTTTTTAAATATTCAAAAACTTAGCTGAAGCTGATTATCCACAATGTTCACAAGACTTTGGTACTCATATATGTACTTTACTGAATATTCATAATATTCATACATTTTGCTGAATATTTATTTATAATATTCACAGAATTTGCTAAATACTCAAAATATTCAAAGACATAACTGAATATTGACAGAGTTCGCTTCCTTTGCTAAATATTCACAATATTCATAGACTTTGCTGAATATTCACAATATTCATAGACTTTACTGAATATTCTCAATATTTGAAGATTTTGCTAAATATTCACGTTATTCACTTCATTCACGTAAATTGATGTTGTAGTTTCTCGATTTATTTTCCCCTTGAAGTTCTCTTGAGTGAGGTAACAGTTCTGAATAGTATATTTCTAGGCAAGACTTCTTTTCACAAAACTTTTCTTGTTAATTATAGAGAATTTTCATGCCATATAAGATTCCATACAAGATTCTACAATGAATTTCTCAATATATATTTTAAAAATGAATAAGAAAAATCCCTCTTGTCAAACTTCCCAACAAATTTTTGTTGGCCATATAAGTTTATAAAATGATGCACAAACTTTTGCGAAATCCACTCTGACTTGATGCTGCGGAGAAAAGATTTCAATTTTCTGCTTCATAATTTATTTAATATTGTTTCAAAAGTGTCAATAGAAAGGTTATATAGAATATAAGTTTGTGAATCTCCAAACCACCTCCATGAAGGGTATATTGCAAAGTGTCTTTTGATTGAGGAAATGTTTCTGGTTGAAGAAAACAAAAACCAAAAGGTTGATGTGTGGGAAAGACGTTGATGACAATTGACCGACTTGTTCTTGGGTTTTTTGCATAGAATTTTTATTTGCTAATCACCATTTTGTCATAAACATGTACACACAGAATTTATTGTTAATTTTCTTATGTTTGTTTTGTGAACATTTTGACCCGCATTTTATGTTTATTTCTTTTCTGCTAAATTGTTTCTAATTCCTTCATCAATCAACATTTAGCTATTTTTCATGTCCTGACCAAGGGGGACACATTCATGACTATGATGTACAATTAACTAATTGGACGAATGTAATACAACATCAGTGCAACCAGTTGAACATGTTGGCTGATTTTGATTAAATTAAAAAATAGAGAAATCTTCAATTTATTGGTTTTTCAAGTGTTTTTGTTTGTTAAATTTTTGTGTTTCTTTTGATATTTTTCAAATAATTGAAAGTTTGACAGATTTCAAAATATGACTAAATAAATAAATGTAGTTCATCCATTAGTTCATCTCAATTTGACACCTGTTAATCGTATACTCTTTCGTTGAGAATTATAATGATTACCAGATGCGATTGACTTTCTCCTTCGTGGGTGACTTTGACCCCTTCTGTTCGTAAGCTTTTCTTTAAATCTGGAACTTAATGATGATCTTTACCGATCCGATCTACCATTCCTAATCGGTGAAGACCATTGTTAGACATTAGAATTAAAGAAAAGCTTGCGAATATTAGGGGGTCAATGACACCCATGGAGGACAAAGTCACCCGCATCTACGGTTTAATAGAAAATAAGATACAGTTATTCATAGACATAGTTGCCACTGTTTCTTATTTGACAGTTATCTCAAATATATCTATCAAAGAGGAAAAAATATCTTCAGATTTAGTATTATAATGCAATTTTAGAAAATTATTAAAAAGTAGGTGAGATTATTAAGAATCTCACCTAATAACTTAAGGAAGGATGTGACAGTTTGACAGATGTCAAAAACTTCTTAAAAATACGATTTCAAATGTTAAGTCACAATTCTTGTATGTTTGAAATTGTCGAGAATATTATAATATTTGAATTCATTCAATATTTTGAATATGAATTTTAAACAAAATAGACTTATTTTCAACTTAATTCCGATTTATTTCGGCTGTTTTGAGGAAGATTATAAAAAATCTCTCTCTTAAATTTACCGAATCTTTCACATTTTTCAGATATCATATTTTAAATATAAATATTTGACTTTAAATATTCATTTCATGAAATACTGAAATAATTTTTTAATTTATTTCGTGAATTCTAATTTGTTTTGTAAGGAATTGATACCAAGATGTTAAAAAAAAATAATTCGGTTTTTCCGTTCAATTGGTTTTTAATTTAATTTGCAAATTTTTTTTTTCCTTTTGCATCTCTCAAAAATTAGGTAAATTAGATTTTAATTCATAAAACATATGACAGTTGCACTCAGCTGTCAACTTCATTACCTTAAATGATTAAAAAAATATTTAAAAAACATTAACAACTGTATGTTGAAACGAAGAATACCTTCAATTGTACTACAGATTAGCATTAAATTATGGAGATGCTTGAATAATTCAAGCATCTGCGAAAGGTTCTTGGATTTATTTAAAAAGTCAATAAATTTGAAGTCTTTAAATCTATTTTAGAATGGAAAATCTTGAAATCCACACGGTTTTTGTCTTGGATATCAAGATCCCAAGACATTTGACAAATTTAGTATTTAGATCTTGATTTTTTGACTTCAGATTATAAAAATTTTACAATTTTCCTAATTTTTATTTTTGATGTTGGTCTCAGAATCGAAACAAATATGATATTATGGATGTAAAAGAACCGAAAGAACGTAAATGATTTCGAAGTGCAAGTCAATTATGGTGGATATTTCCTTTTAGTTCAGACAAATTTCTCTTTTTAAGAAACTGTGAATGCAGTGAAAGCGTTAATTTTTTAAGTTATCGTACATTTAGAGACAATCTACGGATAGTTGTAGGTAACTTTATTCCATAGTTGAGCTAAAAATTAGATGTTCAAGATCGGGTGGTCTATTAGCGGCTTAAGCGTTCATCCATTATTTATGTTTACACAATTTCATGTTCAAACATTAGAGAACGGTAGATCAACTACGGATCTTATATATGTACTTCGTTTCAACAATCAACTGTGAGATTCTTTCAAGTAAAGTCAAATCGTTATAATTTTATTTGACAATTTTTCTGATACCCGTCTTTCTTTAAAACTGAACGAAAGAATATATGCTTCATTGACAGATGTCAATATGTGGAACAAAAACTTTAATTACAATCCACTTTACAATTGAATATATTTGACAGTCTGAATAATAATATTTCTTTATCTACGCTATCCGACGAACTGTCATAAGATAAAATTAATAAATTTCAAAGGTTCCAGTATTTGACATTTGGGTCAAACTTTTTTTGAATTGGTAGTTCTTAACGTTTTTTTTTTGTTTTTTTTTTCTTGTAAATAAAGTTTATGTAAAAGCGAATATGAAAATGAATTTGTGTTTCATGTGTAAAGGCTATAGTAAGAATTTAATTTGTACACCATTTCTTTCTAATCAGTCCCCCTTGATTCCATAACCCATCCATATATAATTTTGTAGTTAGTGTGCGGATAATTGTTGTCAGCTTGAAAAGATGCTTTTCTCAGTGATTGCGCTTGGATGGAAGAAGTATATTTCTAAAATTTTACGCAGGAGCAACATTTTTGGTACACATTATCCTTCTGGATTTCTCTTTTTCTCTACATTTACATATGGGATTTGCATCTAAAATGGAATATATTTTCACATCTTTTCTTCTCAAAGTGAAATGTGTCTCTATAAAATTGTCTGCGTGTTGGCAAATTGTTCGTCTTAACATTCCATCTATATTTTTTTGGTTAAATTGACGAAAAAAAATATTTTTCTGATAAATTGTGAACACATTGGGCTTGATTTTCTTTTGGGATTTTTTTTATGATTCTTTTTCCGTATTGGTTGTGTTTTTTTTCTCATTGTTAATTTTTTCCCTAAGTCACTTTTTTTTAGTAATTGTGTAATTTTCTCATTACAAAATTAGAAAATAACTTTTACGGTGATAGTCTTATTTGTTCATGTTGTTCAATAAAATACATTTTTTTTTTGTCTTTTAGTAGTGTAACATCTATATAATTTGATAAATCGTCCAGCGATTTTACATTTAAAATTGATGTTGGTTATATCTTTTTTTCTCTATAAATTTTTTATTTCTTTTTTAGTACCTAAGTAATATTGTTAAGTGCGCATATTTTCAGCTTCATTGTAATTCTACACAAATATCTCTCTCACGTTATGTGTTTTTCTCTTCGTCATCTTTTCTACTAAATAGACTCTATTTATGACATTTTTTTCTCAGTAGATAACATTCATGTGCTACCTCTTTTATTTCCTGGAGAAATATCCGTGTTAACAATTTTCTTCTAAAAATACAATTTCTTTTAGTCGTAATTATTCTGAGGATCTCCACTAATGTTAGTTAGAATTGAAACAATGGTCTTTTATCTTCAGGGATAACATTTAATATTAATTTTTTTTAGAACTTTGTCAATTTCTTGTTTTAAAACAAGGAAATTTCTTTAGGGCATCGATATAGACATTACAAATGACGTCAGATACATTTACTAAGTACGCTTTTTCCGTGGTTGTCTTCTAGTAAATTTATCCAGATTATAGCCATAGTTTTAACGACGATATTTCGTTTCGGTGTCTAATATTTATGGTTATTTTTACGCCTAGATTCAATTACAACTAACATGACGAATTCACACGTATTCATTTTTTTTCTGTTATGATTATAAGTCTAATATTCAACACTAAATAATATATATTCTCTGTTTTTTTTATTATTTATATATTTTTTTAATATTTGCCCAAAAATTCATCTCTTTCAACATTCAAGAAAATATACCAAACTCGGCTTTTAGAGGAGCGGAGCACATTCTTATTAGGTTATGGCTGTAGAATGGAGCTTTTGGCATAAAAGAGGAATATATATTGTTCTGTTGCAATAAAAAAATATATGATTTTGAATTTTTGTACCTTTAAGCGTGTTTTACAACGTATACTTATTTTTCAGGTAATCACTAGCAATGACTACTATAGGAAGATAGTCTTTGATTAACTTACCTTTTGAGACTCTTCTACACTCAGTTATTACATAATAAAATACCATAAATTTCTTTTCCAAAAATATATTTTGTAGGGAACTGCACCTTGAAATTAAGCTTAGCCAAAGACAATTTTAGGGTACGCCTATTTAAAACAAAGACGAAGACTGATTGACCTCTATAAAAGAGCTAAGTTTCAAAATTTTCAAAATGGTTCTTAAATTTGCTTAATAATAAATTTATGTTTATTCAGATTTCAGTAAAATATTATTTTTAAAATAATTTGAAATCTTTACAAGTCTCTGAATTAAAGAATTAAAAAATGAAGAAAAATTATTTACTCTTGGGAAAAATATATAATACAACCGTTATGGAAGGTTTAATACACGCTCCTTGAAACAAATCCTTGAATTTAAAGAAAAAGAAATATATCTTTTCTGTTAATCTGAGCATTAATAAAACATTTAAATTTTCATTTTTTTACATTTCAAAATATATTTTTTTCTAAGTTGGCTCTCTGTAATTCTAGTGATAGGCAAGTTTTTCTGGAATAAGAATGACAAGGGATCAACTTATTTGAGTTAGTTCCCTATTTCACAAAAATATTGACGATAAGTCTATTTTGTGTCCCTTTAAAAATAATGAATTAAAAAGAGTATAATTTTGAAAATATTTCATTAGTGACATCAGCATCTGTCGTAACTTTCTTTTCACAAGTTTTTAGGAAACGAAATTTTCAATTAAGCTTTATTTTTCTTAAAAAAAAGCCTGAATACGATACTTGTGAATCAAAACAGAGAAAGTATAGTACTAATAAACTTAAAGTTAACTTAAATTGACAAAATGAAAAATATAAAATTAAATTATTCTACTGATAAGAAACGCCTTTATTAAACTTAATTAGCCAAATAAAATATCTGTCTCTATAAAATATCTCTATCTCTAAAAAGCTTTTATTTCATAAGTTTTGTTGAAAAAATTTTGTGCATCGTATCGCTTGTTTTGTTTTAAATTAATGACAGATAGACATGAGAGTGTGTCTAAGCATATTTTTCTTGCAAATTCAATTAAAAAAATCACTCACTTCCGTATTATTCACTGGACAATATTTATTTAAAATAATTTTTATTAGGATTCTAAAAGTTTTTTTTTCTCAAGTGCGTTTAATAAGCAATATTACACAGATTGCAAATATGTATATATCTCAAAAACAAAAATGAAGTTACGACAATTACTGATTTAACTGACGATTTCTAAAAATGGAATTTAATATGAATATATTTTAAATTCTCTTTATATATGCAGTAGAATCTCAAAATCGTAAAGAACTAAATTAGCGTATTGTAATTGGTAAGGAGCGATTCTATTAAAGACTGCTTCCATATTTCAAAGATTTCTGTGGAGAAAGTTGGTATGGTTCTATTTTTGTAATTCGAAAAACTTTTTTAAACTAACAATAAACTTCAATTCTTCAGCTATTTTGAGTAGAAAATGAAATTTAAGACTTTAGTAATACTGTGATAATAATTATAGTTTCCAGGGGTAATCATGAATTAATTGTTCGGATATTTATGCTTAAATTATTTGTTTTACAAATGCAAAATAAAAAAAAAAAGAAATAGAAAATTTATTATTTAAGAAAAAATTAGGGTTCATAGTATAAAACAATCATCCTGAAATGGTTATTGTTGTAAAACATTCCCAAGACATTAAAGTGTCTTTTTAAATTGAAATTTAACTGATTCCATTTTTCAAAATTTTGAAATAACTATTTTTGAATAAAGTTTTATATCGTATGTTTAAGTACGATGTTTAGAAGGTTTGTAAATCTCTTGAGAATTTTTAAGGAAACTGAAGAGAATTTAGTCAAATCATTATTTACATTGTAATTATGTTAAGCCGTCTCCCGGTTTAAATAATAAGTATGTCCAGCACATATGTGTTTAGGATCTTACGGCCCAAATGGACTCAGGCTGATCCTCAAGAATATTAAGACTGTAAGTGGTAGTTAAGATTTATCCCAAAGTGTAATAGACTGAGAATTGGATCATCAATTTGAGATTCTTAGCTCAAATTTCCTTTACTTAATGCCTTAGTGCCAAATTTTACAATTTAAATATTGTCGAGGATCAACCTGAGTCTAATTAAGCCCTAAGGGTTGAAGCTCATCAGTCCCTTATTTTGTAAGTAAGCCCTTTTTAATCATTAATCCTCACATAAGGCTTTCTGACAAAATCCATTATTCTATCGGTTTCTCGTGATTTTTCAAAAGACATTTTATAAAAAGAAGTTATAAAAAAATTGAATTATTAAATTTCTAGAAAAAAAATCATTGGACTTATAAAGTCAAACTCGTGCCATTATTTTTAAAAACTTACTTTATGCCGGTTTATCTGTGCTTCTATAAAATTAATTTAGATTTCACTCTTTATATAATATTTGGCCTCAAAAATTGAGAAATTAAAAATAAAGCTTTTTTAACGAATTAGTCTGAAGATTATATTACATTAGATTAGAAACTGTGTACAAGGAACCTAAAATATTTTGTAATAGAAAATTATGTTGGGTTTTTTTCAACATTTAACAAGATCAACCATTGACTCTTTCGTCTCTTTTGGACTCTGAGTACCCAAAGCTTCATATGAATATTCTGTGAAAAAATGTTTTTTAATTATTCAGAACTGATAAAAATCCGATTCTTATAGATGATTACAAACTATAAGGATGTCCAAGTGTAAGATATTTTTTGTAGGACCTCAATTAACTCCTGAGTTAAGATATTTTTGATTAAAAAATCGTAAAACTGGCTTGCAGCATATGCTGCGGTCCGGAAAGAGTTAAAAGTTCAGAAAGGATTAAACATAAACAAGATAGTTAACACAACAAGTGAGTTCTTACACATAGGATACCTTACAAAAAAGATAAGAATAAAAAATTGAAGGGCGAAATATTTGATTTATGGGCGTGGTCTATTTTTTTAGTAGGTGGGACATACAGACCTCGTCCATAAAAAACCATATCGTGAGTTTTTTTCTTAAAAATTGTTTTAGTAACCCTTTGTTGTAAAAATTATAGGCTTACAAATTTTAATTTTAGTTGACCAGACCTTTTTAAAGTTATTTTAAGGCGGAGTTCAGTTAGGAGATTTAGTACAGTCTCCCTACAAAATACATGATCAGAAAGAAATTGATATAAAATGTAGCTGTCCCTTTGGAAAATAAATAAAACCCCTTCCTAAAGCCAAGAACCACCTTCCCATTAGTAAATATAACAGTTCATACACTTTTTTTTTTAATTTCTCTTTGCATATACATATATCTCTTTTTATATTTTCTTTTACTAATTAATGTATATTATACATACCACTAATATTAAATTTGGGTTGTGTTATTCTTTCTGTTCTGAAAATGTCTCCACGCTATAAGTGATTTTAATAATGTAATCTTTCTAAAAAATATCATTCTTATTAGCGTATAAAAATAGAAAAACAACTGTAAAGGTATTTTTTTAAGTAAATATTCCAATATAAATTTTTCTTTTTTTTTTCTTCAGTCGTAAATGAATTTTTTTCTGGCGGTAGTGACATTTTTCTTCTCTCCAAACCATTTCCATTCATCCTTTTGCTATAAATTTCAATCAATGAAATGGACTTCGTGATAGAAAAAATCCTACGATTTCGTACTAAGTTTACACGAAATATTGTGTCCGATTCTAAACCACCCCTCATGTGAAGATTTTATTTTGAAGAAGTTCACACACGCTTTCGTTTTTCGGTCGTATCATCAAAAATGTTGTCTTTTTTAATCTCATTTGGGTAGAATATAATTTTTTTTGGAAAATAAATTCTTTCTTTTATCGAAAAGACCCCATCTGGTGCGATGAGAGTCATTTGGAAGATTGAAAAGGGGCTCTAATTCACCATTAAAATTGCTCTAATAATGTTATACATGTCAATAATGTCTCCTAAAAGTACTCCATCTTACTCTTGATTACCATCTAACATGACGATTGATCTACGGAGGGTGATTCCTTTTTTTTTGGGAGAATTATGCGCTTTCTCAGATCTAACATTTGGCTAGTATTACGTTTTTTTTACTTGCTGCTGTCCCCCTTCTTGGTGGATTTTCAAATCCCCATTCTTGGGGATGACCAGAGGGATTTAGAAGAGGAAATCACCACAATCCATGGTGTAGTCGAAATCCTCAACGCCCAACTCCTCGACGCCTGTCGAATGAAAATCTATGCCAGTCTCCACATCCGTATGATAGATGCCAGCAACGGAAGTGTCCACATAGTTCGTGCAGTGATTCGTGGGCAGAGCATGGAGTGTGAAGGAGTCTTCACATTGTGACCATGTGAGCTCTGTGGGTGGACAGGAGGGAGTGAAAAAAAAAGATATTGAGGGCAACTTTGGGGGTGAATAGAGAAAAAAATCTAGACACATTTGAGGACTGTGGGGGATCTTTGTATATCGATTTATGTGGTTTGTTTAGCAATTCAGTTATCAGAGTCGAATGGGAACTAGATAGGGTTTTTCTCTTTCTTTAGTACATTTGAGAATAAATCTTTTGAGAGTTTGTCAATACCTTAAGGTTGAAAAATTACACTGGATATAAATTCACAAAAGCAAATGGATAAATTATTTAACCCTCAATTACCCTTAGAAAAAAACCATTCGAGAGTTATAAATCTGCTTTGGAGGGTTCGAGTGAATATTCTATGGATTCTGTAGTAGATTTCAATCTTAGATTCGTGTCTAATCATTGCTTAAAAAATAGATTATGATGTTATAAATGTATAAAATTGACTTCAGCATTATTATAAAATATTTGAACCAAGAAGTTTATCTTAAATATGTCTGTGAAAAAACATATTTTCAGATAAAAGTAGAATCACATTAACCGTCAAATCATAACTGTTATCGTCAACACCTTTCAATTTTTTTGAAATTTTCGCTTGAATTCGTTTTTGGTACTTCGATATTTTCACTTTACGTTTCGCAATTTTTCATTACCAGAACTACGGGCCAAAGTGTTATACCGGCTTTAGACCTAATGGCTTAACCTTATGGTCTAACTCAAGTAATTTCTGGTAAAATCTCAATAATATTTTTGAGAAAATTTATATTTAATATTCAAGTTTTATAGTATGAGTTATATGGGCTAAACCTCAATTCTGAAGATCGCTTCTGAAATAAAGGCTTGTGGTCTTCAGAGTACTCCGGGTCCTACCAGTAGAATTAAATCTACGAGCAGCAATTTTTACATATTACGGCGTTTCTCTAACTCCGTAACTAACTTCGGTAACTAACTATCTCCAGTGTGGATGCATAATGTCATTTTGCGCCGTTTTTTTTCAGTCCCGAAAATATGCATAATCCCGGGACCTCCTGTACCGCTTATTATTATTACCGGTACAGGAGGTCCCGGGATTATGCATATTTTCGGGACTGAAAAAAAACGGCGCAAAATGACATTATGCATCCACACTGGAGATAGTTAGTTACCGAAGTTAGTTACGGAGTTAGAGAAACGCTGTAATATGTAAAAATTGCTGCTCGTAGATTTAATTCTACTGGTAGGACCCGCAGTACTCTGAAGACCACAAGCCTTTATTTCAGAAGCGATCTTCAGAATTGAGGTTTAGCCCATATAACTCATACTATAAAACTTGAATATTAAATATAAATTTTCTCAAAAATTTATTAAGACTATTAACATGACCTTTAGCTCTTTCCTATTCCTCTTTTTTCTCCAAAATCATATTTTTAGCGGTTTTTAAAATATTTTTAAATACCCTTGACTTGACCATTAGGGTGTTTCAACAAGGAAAAAAATATTTTGGCACTATTCTCAGGGTGCTGTATTTGATGAGACAAGAAAGTTTTTCTTCGACGACCATATGATCAAATGCTGTTTACAGGTGGCTGAACGATCCTCTCTGTAGTGTAAAATCAAAAAAATGTTCTACAGAGAGGGTCGTTCAGCCACCTCGAAACGGTGTCTGTTCATATGATCGTTGAAGAAAAACTTTCATGTCTCATAAAATACAGCACCGTGAGAATAGTGCCAAATTTTTTTTTCCTTGTTGAAACACCCTATTGACCATTCTTTTTAACAGTTCTTCAAAAACGTTTGATAGCTCTGCATCGATTGCAATAAGTTTAGGTTCATTAGAAACGTATTTGAAGTCTTGTTTAATCACGTGGTATATAAGTCCAGTAAATTAACTTGCTTCAAGTGTATGTTTAGTACACTATTTTGGACAAATTTTTAGACAGCTTATAAAAACGAATGGTGAACATTAAAAAAAGTTTTAGTGGAAAAAATTCTAAATATAAGTCGTCGAAATTGTCAGCAAAAATATTTCTATACAAGGCTGTTTTTTGTTTTGCTTAGAAAAATAATGTAAAACCACTTTTTGGGCATTTAATTCAAGAGTTTGAGCAATCCGTAAGATAAGAACGCTTTGAACCCTCTTTCTTCTCATATTTCTCAGACAATTTTAGACTTAGAACTCTCTATTGTATATTCTAAAACATTTTTGGAGATTGATATATGATACAACAAATTAGAAGAATTAAAACGAAATGCAAAACAAACGTCAAGTGGAAAAACTGCTCATATAAAAATCGTATAATCAAGCTGAGACACTAACCACACTTTCCGTTTATTATATTTTTGTTAAATTTTATTTTAAATATTTTATTTATTATATAAAAATTATTCATCAGTAAGTTTAAATCGGTATTAAAAAAATGTTGGTCAGAAAAACATTTGTCATGCCCTTTGATTATAAAATGAATCTTTAAACTACAATTTTTTAAATCGATCTTTATAAGCTTTATATTTGTAATTTTCTATAAAAATCTTTAACTTCTGTATCAAATTACTGACCGACTGATCGACTTTGCTTTGTATTGGTTCCTGTCACGACTGTTTGGTAATTTTGAAACACAACGAGGAGTGAAGAAAACAACCAATAGTCGTGATATTGCAAAAGTACTTGAGAACAATCATCTACTAAAAAATAAATGTTCAGGGAGAAGATTTCCTCTATCTATTTTTAACAGAATATATAATTTCTGTTCTAATTTTCTACTTCTTGTCAAATTTGAACGTTGAAATTGGCGAAAAACAGCGCTCGTAAATATTTGACGGTCAATGTGATTCTTTCTATAATTCTTCAAAATGATAGTGGAAACAGATGAATCAAATATTTGAAATCTAGAAAAAAAACGTCATATTCAAGACAGTTTCTAACTGTAATTTCTATCTGTCAATTTTAAATTTAAATATTTGATTTAAGTGTTTCAACGGTAAACAGAAATAATTAATTATCTATAAGTAACAACTCGAATCATCAATGTTTTTACCTCCTATCCAAACACCATTGGGAAGTGTTGACCAACCCCAACCATGTCCCCATGGCAGAACACATGCCAATGATCCACCACGTGAAGATGTATCATTCTGACTGCCCTTCTTCAGAACTGCCACTGCTGCATCATTGCTAACTGCCGGATTGTGAACTCCGCCCTCGTTCATTGTCTTCCTCGCAAATATTTCCGAACTTGTTGCAGCTGATACACAGGGGAAAAAAGCACAATTAATTAAGAGAGAATAATCACGTGTCCTAAATGATTGCAGAAGACATCACAATGTGATCTTCCCATAGTATGACACTCACGTCGAATTCGCACCAATGGACGCTTGAGGACGCCTAATATGTTGGGTTTATCAACGATTAATTCAATTTGTGGCGGAGGTGGAAGCTGCGCAAATAAGTGAGAGAACAAATCATTGCAGACTCATTGAATCGTCACATTATTTTTAAATTAGATATAGAGCCACAGAAGACCACAAAATACAACGTAATAGAATATTATCCACACATTCTGTCGATGATGTGGGAAAAATGCAAATGAAATTCTGTCCGTGAAACTTTTTTACCCATTCCCCCGGACAAATTCGCCCGCCCTTTTTTCGTGTTGGGTTTCACGGGGTGAAAGAAACCATTTATTGTATGGAGGAAAATGTATGAATGAAGTTTTCTGAATGGGGGGATTTGCATAAAGTGTAATCAATTTGATGAATTAATTTGGCAAAATTAATAGAATCACCTCATTCGTATCACAATTAATTTTCCAAGAACATTTCACTATATACATTTCCTAAAATGTCTAATTGAATTTATATAAATGTCTCATCTTCAAATGAACCTTCAATTAGGAGCCACCTCTGCTCTCTCCTACAAATTATGTGTCAAGTGTTGGAAGAATTTTAATTTAATTTAGTGTCGATTTTCTAAACTAAATGAAAGCAATTTTCTGCACAAACTAAAACAACCATTTAGGCAAAGGAAATTGAGAAATTTCTCAGTCTTCAAAATACTCCTCTATTTTCTGCATTTTATATCATGTAATATTTAGTTTTAGGATCGAGACAAACCAACCGGCGCGTCTATCGTTAGAATTTTGAGAGATTGAGATTTGATAGACACTCTATGTATTTTATTCTTATTTTGATTATTAATAGTTCACTTTATATTTTGGGTCAAAGCATATAAACTTAAGCGGTGCTAACCAAAATCCCGTAAAGTCGAAATACCGGAAAACCGAAATCTGAAAAAGTCAAAAACCCAAAAAGTTCAAAACCCGGAAATCCAAAATCCCGAAACCCAAAATCCCAAAAAGCCGAAATACCAAAATCTCAAAGTGTCAAAAACCCAAGAAATTCAAATCCCGGAAAGCCAAAATCCCGAAAAGCCGAAATCTCAAAAAGTCAAAACCCCAAAAAGTTCAAATCCCGGAAAAGCTAAAATCTCACAAAATCCCGAAAGCCAAAATTCCGAAAAGCCCAAATTCCGAAAAGCCCAAATTCAAAAAGCCAACATTCCGAAAAGTTAAAATCCCGAAAGCCAAAATCCCAATCGTCAATATCCTTAAAAGCCAAAATCCCGAAAAATCAAAATCCCAAAAAGTCAAAATCCCGAAAGTCCAAATTCCCGAATACGTCAAATTCTGGAAAGCCAAATTCCCAAAAAGCCAAAATTCCAAATGAGTCAAAATTCTGAAAAGCCAAAGTTCCAAATACTCGAAATTTAAAAAAAAAACCAAAATCCCGCGAAAGCCAAAATCTCGAAAATCAAAATTCTCAAAGCCAAAATCCCCAAGAGCCTAAATCCGGAAAAGTCAAAATCGCATAAACTCAAAATCCCGGAAACCTAAATTCCCGAATGAGTCAAAATTCTGAAAAGCCAAAGTCCCAAATATTCGGAATTAAAAAAAAACAAAATCCCGCGAAAGCCAAAATGTCGAAAACCAAAATTCCAAAAGCCAAAGCTCAAAAAGCCATTATTCCGAGAATCTAAAATCCCGAAAACCAAAATCCCGAACGCCAAAATGTTTAAAAGCCAAAATCCCCAAGAACCTAAATTCGAAAAACTCAAAATCACATAAACTCAAAATCCCGAAAACCTAAATTCTCGAATGAATCAAAATTCTGGAAAGCCAAAGTCCCAAAAAACTCGAAATCTCGAAAGCCAAATACAGAATGGTCAAAATCCTGAAGAGAGAAAAATTATATGGGGGATAATGTATATAGAATAACTTCGCAAAATATAGCAAATTTCCCTTTACCTCTATCAACCGCAAGTCCAATCGTGAGAGTAGCTACTATAGGGGGAAGTGGGTCATCTTTGAAATTGGGATTTTTCACTTATTTTAAATAAAATTGAGATATAATTTAGCTGCACAAACAGATTGAGATGCTAAATTACATTATGATATGGCTCAGCTCCACTTAAAAATGGGAGGAAAATCCTAAATTCAAAGATGCCTCACTTCCCCTAGGGGAATGTTGGCATGGTTCGCACAGAGTGAACCTTCAAACAACGTAAATTTTCTCTTTGTTTGCAAAGAGCTAGTTCGACATTTCTTAGCCATAAAATAGTTAATTATTAAGCTCATGAGACGAGATAAGGAATGCTGAGTTTGCTCTTTGTAAACAAAGAGAAAATTCGCATCGTTTGAAGGTTCACTCTGTGCGAACCATGCCTACTTTCCCCTAACATTTTAAGAATTCGGGATATCGATTTTCTGAATTTTTGCTATTTGGCAATTTTGACTTTCAGGATTTTAGCTTTTTGAGCTTTTGGCCTCTCCGGGATATTGGCTTTGAAGTTTGCACCGAGACCCAAACTTAAATATTACAAGGATACAACTCTATCAGAAGTTTACATTGAGTAAAACAATTATTTCTCACCATCTTTTTCATAATTTTTTCTCTATTAATATTTTCAGTAAAGAAGGAGAGAGGAAATATTAAAGTTGCTTTGGTAAAAATATACTTGTGGTTGGAATTAGGCCCCTGTAGTATCGAAAAAAATATTAACTACCCATGAAGCATTTTCCTCTTTGATTACATTTGAAAAAACTTGATATTTTTTATGGTAAATTTTCAAAACTGACATATATATAATCCCATACTTCGACATTTAAAGTAGTGCAGGAGGTGTCAACTTCTAAGCAAGTTCTAATTCAACATGAGCCTCAGTATGTGAGATAAATCTCTTGACCTATATTCCAACCCAAGGCAGAAACATAAATCTACTAACTTTCAAATTTTGTTGGAAAACTCTCAATAATCCAATTTAAATTCTTTTCAAAATTCTGGTGAAAGTGCATCAGAAAAAGCACTTTTTCCAGTCACATCAATACACAAACTTCCTGAACTATTTTTCCAATAAAATTGTAAAGCACAGAAAAGCTGTCTGTTGTTCTACATTTTTCAAGCTGAAATCGGGTATTTTGTCACTCCCATGCCAATATCTATTTAGCACAAACTCTACAAAGTACTGATTTATAGATAACAAGAGTGAAAAAAAAAATACTGATAAAATCAACAATTTATTTTTTATTTATTGTTAAATAAAATGATAATAATGTAATACGAATTGGTATAAATTACACAATATTGTATTCAAATTTAGAACGCATTTCAAAGTCGATGACATAATTTCCTACTGTGCATTATTAAAAATCATGTGGATAATTCTTTATTGTTTTCTCATACAAATAAATTTAAAATGCTGAACTTTTTGACGTGATTCATCGGATTTGGCGAAAAGTTGTGGACTGACTATTTTACCTCGGTAAAACTCGCACCAACAATCTCCACAAATTGTATTTACTCTTTTGATCAAAAACTTCGATTTCCTTTCACTTTCAGAAGGTGAAATTGCGTCTTGGTTTCTGTAAATATGAATAATACACTCGAGAGAATAATCTATTTAATATAAATCGTATATTTTCGCCTCTCTAGGGCCACTCCAACTGCGAGAAAAGTTTAAATGGGAGAATTTTGATGCTCAGCAGTTAGGCCTTGTGCAAATTTTTATGATCCCCAATTTAAAATAAACTGCCTTTTTTAGATGATTTGGCAATTTCCTCACATAGCTAGAAATTGCCCTAAAAATATTCCCTAAACATTATAGAATTGCGGCTCTCGTTGAGTGGTTAGCCGTTTCGGTTGGTAAGATTTCTGTACAAGTTTTTATGATGAGAAAATTAAGGGTGATAATTCTGCAAAGCCACAGAAAAGTGCGATATAGGGGAAAGCGCGCTATCTTCAGACGAATGAAGCTTCGAACAATTCAATATTTTTCTTATGCTCCTAATGGATTTGACCACGCCCCTGGTAAGTTGTGTGAAATTTGAAGCCACTTTCTCATATTTCGATTTAAATTTATATGGGATTTTTTTTGCACTCGCGACCGTTACGCTAAATATCTAAAAAGTGAGATGTTTTTCCGTATTATAAGATACCTTTCCGTATGGAGGGATAAATTTACTAAATTTTTGTTTAAATACATTTTTTCCTCGGAGCACTGTAAGCTGAGTCCGAGATCAAATTAGGAAATTGGCTTCAAATAGCTCCATATAAAAAAAATACTTGCCACATGCTTGGATTTGACCCATGAATTAATTGTTCAAAGCTTCACGCCGTCCGAAGGTAGCACGCTTTCCCCTATACACATTTTTTTCAGGAAAAGAAGTAAAGATTTGAACGTTTTACTGATAAAAAGATGGAGTCAAGACAGATACCAGGCTCCTATAAAAACAGAGGTGTTACAAATTTCTTTTTCTATATCCAAATTTTTTTTAAAATTATTTCATGAAGAAAAGGCACTTACAATCAAAAAAGACAGAGAAAAAATGTGGCCTTTACTATGTGTGTCTCGATTGACAATTTTTTTTGTTAAATACAGGTAAACAGTTTTAATTCTAAGAATTAGTATTTAAGAATTAAAAAAAAATTCGTAGGGTCGAATGAACACCTCTTCGACAGGGAACCCCTATTGACACTTTTGTCAAAATGTAGAAATTTATTTAATGTATCTAATAATATGTAAGTATTATTGCGTTTTTTCATTAATTTACGTTTTTCGATAAGGATAAATGTTCAATTTAGTATTCCAAATGGTACAGAGTAGTTCCTGACACGAGTTCTTAAAGTGTCAATAGATGTTCCTTTCACCCTATATGCTTAAATAAGTAAAAAAAATTCAAGGTGATAAACTCAAAAATAGCAAACTATAAGCTGAGACACATACCAAATAACCATAAAAAATATTATAAACTTGAAAACGTTTCCCTCCTATCTTTTCCTTTAATCAAGAAGAAAATGAAAGATTGAGACCTCAATAAAGTCAAAAATCATACTTCTATAGCAGGCAATACATTTTTTTAAATTTCCATCAGAATCTTACATTATTTTTGTTTTATTTTAAGTTAAAATAAATTAAAATATTATACTTTTTGTATTATTTTAAAATATACAGCTGTTTTCATTGATTTCATTAAATTGACCAAATTGGAAAAATATTTTTATTTCCCTTTTGATGTAAAATATTTCACTAGCATTAGTGTTTAATCACTTTATTAATTAATTTATTGGTTTCCGTCACTACCTCACTTTTCCACTTTTATTAAAATATATTATAAATTAAATTCTAAATTAGAGGCCTGAATTATAAGGACCAAAAAATCGATTTTTTAATTTCCTAAACGAACAGACGAACAATATAAAAGTAGATCAAAAAATCAGGAGTCACTTCAAAATATTTTCGAAGTTAAAGAGATGGAAAATAGAGTGGTGAGCAGTGTAATACGAGACGCTCACAAATGGACTAGCGCAATTGATTTCAGAGGGATATCTTCGGTAATTGCCAGTGAAAAGGTAAACACCCTAAGATGAAAACATTTTTTTGGTTTTGCCCAGAGCTTTCAATCCTGATGGGGATCTCCTTCAGTGGTCAACTAAATTGTGTTTCCAGAGTCTTTCGCAGGGATCATGAAGTTCATAGGGTTCCGGATTATTACCACAAGAGTGTCAATGTGGGGCAGATATTTTTCTTTTTGAAAAACTTTTCTCACTATTTCTGTACTTTTTATTATGCTTTTTTTGTGAAAAACTAAATACTTTAGTGGTGGTTTTCTGTTCTTTGTTTCTGTCTCTAACTGAATTTGGTTTGGACAAAACCAAAAAAGTGTTTTAATCTTAAGGTGACTAACTTTTTCACTGGTAATCACCGGAGATATTCCTTCGAGTGCTAAGCAGATCTGCAAGCGTTCTGATGATGATCCAAAACTTTAAAATTTGTTTTCTTCCATTCTCATTTTTACGATTTTATCAAATTGGCGGGAAGGGTTTCAAAATAGACGGTTTGAACTTTGAAAATAAAAATTTAAATACAATTATTGCACGTCAATGTCAATATTTTATTCCAAAATATGCATTTTGTTCTAAAAATCAATAAAAAATAAGTTCCAATTTAAAGATTTTTCCGGTTTTCTTGATTTTCAATTTTTTTTCAATTTTTTAGATTATTTTTTAATTAAAGAATTACAAGTTGAATATTCCCGTCAGTTAAGGCCTCTACACATTGGGAGCAATTTTCGTTAAAAAAAAAGGTTTTTTTTTAAGGAAATTGTCTGCTATCTTCAGTTTCTTCCGGTGTTCGTCAGAGGATTGTCTTCTTCTCAAAACCAAAAAAAACTCAATTTTCTCCAAAGCTTTCGGCCCTCGGGTCTTCCTCAGTGGGTCAATTAAAATCTTTTAAATTATTTGGAATCGTCTTTCGTCCTCTTAACACTACACATAGGGGAAAGTGCGCTACCTTCGGACGACTCAAGCTTCGCACAATTCAATTTGTTTCTATGTGTTCTTTAAGTATTTCATCCAGAGGTCTTTTTTGAAAATTTGAGGCATTGGACTAGCTTCTAGCTATTAAAATATAATATTATAATGGGCCAAATTCATTTATAACATAATGAAAAAAAAGATTTGTGCGAAGCATGAATCGTGCGAAGGTAGTGCACTTTCCCCTATAGCCACTAAAAACTTACTTTCTTCTTTAAAATGGGAATTTTTTGGACCCATTTAGTACTTTGAATTTAATTTAATTTATTTTTCCTCTATTTGTTGTTTTCTCTTCATTTTTTTTGTTACTACTTTGGAGAAAATTGAGGTTTTTTGGTTCTGAGAAGAAGACAAAATCCTCTGAAAAACACCGGAAGAAACTGAAGATAATATACAACTATTTCATATACAGTACTCGAAGAAATTGTCTGCACTGCTGTAGATGGAAACCTCAAAATTCTGTCAAAAACGCCATTTTTGACGAAAATTGCTCTCAATGTATAGAGGCCTTTAGGGACCACTATGACGAGGTGCTCCAATCACTTACTCATTAATCCGTCATTTTGTATCATTTTCTAAAAAAAAATATTTAGAATATTTAAATATGAATAAAAATGAATCAAAAATATTATTAAGCTTAGTCTTATCCTTTTCCTCTAAAATAAATATGCAACACATTGTTAATTTTGGGCTCCTAATTCAGGATCCCCCCTTAAGAAAAATATCAAGAAACAAATTGCATTGAAGAAAAAACATCCAATGAATTGACCGTTTACCTAAATAGTAAAAAAATATATTTTGTAAAATTAAAAGACTCGTTTCTTGTTTTAAACTTAAGTCATTGTTATTCCTGTCTCTGGCCTCGATTTGGTTAAACTAGGTTATTGATAGTGTTTGTAAGGATAACAGAAATGATAGTCTTGGTTGTCGTTTTAAACAATTGTACATCGTAGATTAACTTCCAGAGATATTGACAAGATAGTCCAAAAGGGATAATGGCACGATTGTAAGCTTGTAGACATTATGCTATGAGGCAAACTATTGTTCTAATAATTTATCTTCAACAATACTGAACCTGGATACATCTGGCATTGTTTTTGGAATCTGTTTAATTTAACAAGTAATTTCTATCTTGATGAATCCCTCTATCGCGTCTCTATCTTGGTAAATTGTCTTCAATTGCTTTCTGTAAAGTCTCCACTGAAGTATAGACCACGGAATAGGGGTTAAAATGTGAATTTACCAGCATTATTATCTGGGCTAGCTTTTAGATTAATGCAATTCCATGCAATCCTTGGTGGAGCATTACATTCTCTAAAAACTTTTGCAACAAGAGAATGCACGGAATTTCCATTTTATCTTTCCGGAGAGACGGAAGTTTCTGCTGAATTTCTTTTATTTGAAAAATTTCAGATAAATTCGTGGATTTTGTGTGAATCACCAAGAGGATGAGAACGATGAGATATTGAGCTCTCTTCGTTTCAAATTCACACCATAGATAGTGCAACTTGAAAAATTTCATTTGAAATTCAAACTCCTTGACGATGGATTGGGAAAGTACAAAATGCACTCAATTGAAAATAAAATCCATAGCAATTGTATAGAGTACGATAGAAAGGATTATATGGACTTTTGTTGAATTCCCCCCCCCCCCCCCCCCTACAAAGAAATTAAATACATTGCCCCATACACCATCTTGTTAAACAATTGCGAGAGGAAACTTTTGAATTATTAATAATATGTCTCCTTGTTGATTTTCTTCTGTGGCTCTTAAATGGAGGAAAATAATGTGTAGATTATTTGATATACAAACCGTCTTGGAAATGGCAGAAATCCATTCACTGGCAGCAATTTGCAAAGTGGTGGCAAGGAGGAAAAATAAATAAATAAAACGGAAGACACAGTAAAAATTGAGGAAAAAGGGTTTTTTTTATTAATGGGATTAAAAGTATTACTTGGTACCAAGTGAAAAGTGGATAATTTAGAGAGACGCGTGAAGGTTCAATTTTTTAGCTTCCAAAAGCTCTCAAAAGCTCATTCAATTTGAAATTTAGGCAGCGGGAGAAATTTCCGATTTATTAATAAATTTGGCATGGAGCACAAATGAGAATAAGTACTTATTGTGAATGTGGAGCAGGATGGATTTATTTATTTTTTTGGGAATGAATGGTAAAAAAGGTGCACACATAGTGATCCTATTGAACCGCAAGGATGTGAAATTTATACCTAAATTTAATACAGCGTTGTATATGTAATTTATTTATTTAGAATTTATAGAGAGAAAGTAAGCTACCTTCGGACGATTTAAGCTTCGAACTGTTCAGAGATCATGACTGTTCGGAGCGATCAGTGCGATCTTAGAGCACACCACACGATCTGTGGATCTGCCACTTCACTCGCTGATCAAACTTATTTACCCCCTGACGTACAGGGAGTTCCGGCTTAAATGTAAACGGATTGAAAGAATTTGATATAAATTGTCTACTATTGGGAATTAATTAATAAAATCGTTTTTGAAAAGTCTCTAACTATGTGCAAATATTCTTCACGCGGCAAATTTGAAATATACTTCTCATAAACCGGTGGCGCTGAAAATAAGTACACGGGATTCCGGAATTATGCACATTTTCGAGACCAAAAAATCCACGCTAAATTGTATTCCAAAAAATTTTCATATCCCCAGGAGACTTCTTCTGATTAAGTCGACCGTAGGACGATTTCCGTAGGATTGATTTGTACTTTAATTTTTAAATTCTTATGGGAAGAAATCCTTATGGGAAATATTCGTAATATTTGAATATTTACAAGTTTGAGGAAGCGATTGATCGAGTGGGCTTTTTTAACCCTTCAAGGACGAAAGGATTAAAAATTAAGGGTCAGAAAATATTTTTTTATGGACTTTTTTATGGAAAATACCCTCTAGTGGTTCGTTTCTCAAATAAAATCCCACTTCAGTTTGTTGTAATACCTCACGTGTGTCTTGATTAAAATGGAAGGTCCGCTATCCTTTAGGTTTACAGTTTTTATTTTAAATCCAAGTTACAATAAAGTTAAAGATAAGCATGTTTTATGTCGTAGATATTTTACATCGGTTCGAAAACAGCTAATCATCGAAAAACTCGAACACATTCACACTGATATTTCGAAAATAAAGATTTTATTGGCCAAAAAATAAGATGATAGTAAGATTATGATTATATTTCTAAGATTTCGCAAAAAACTTTACGCACCGTGGATGCTATGGACTTTCACCCCTGCTTTTGTAAGGATATCTTTAACATTCTTTTAAGATTGGCCTGATGACTTTTGTAATTTATGTTATAACTAAAGAAGTCCATTATGCAAAGAGTCTGGTAAAGCCATAATAAGGTGGTGAATTACGTTAGTTCCGGCTCCATACTGGAGGTTTAGCCCAGTTCCCAAAGGTCTCAAAAATTTAAATATCAAGGAATTTTATTGATTTTTCAAAATCTAATGAATCATTCGCCTTTAATATCCAATCCTATACAACGATTTCCTAAAATATAATTCCCGATAAGGAATTAGATGAGTTAAGCCAGATGGCTAAGTCTTAGGTCTGAAGCCCGTATAGGACTATAGAGTACCGGTCCTGGCAAAGGATCACATAATGTATCTAAACTGAGGCTTCAATAAATCAATAGTTCAAGCAAACATCTTGCTTTGTTACTATACACGGATACCACAATCTTAAGGGCACTCAAGGATAGTCTACACACGGCTCTTCGTTATCCGGCACTTCGTTATCCGGGTGACAGCTGCCAAACACTGGCGGTTGATGTATTCAAAATTATTTTTACTAAACATGAAGTTTCTCCAGTGTGAATTAAAGTATTATTATCATTGTATCGAAGTTTTTAATACATAATTGTGATAAAAAAAAATGAAACATATGCACATCATGAAGAAAATTCTCTTGTTCTTTGACAGACAGAAAATAAATTCACACAGCACAAAATATAAAAACAGTTGATCATTAAAAGACCTAAATGTCATTTTGTCCCCCAGTCAGCCGGATAACGAAGAGCTGAGTGTATTATAGACCATCGCTAGAATTAAAGGAAAGCTTACGAAAAGAAGGGGCGTGAAGTTACCCCCGGAGTATAAAGTCATCCGATTCGCGTTAAAATATTAAAGTTAAAACGTTTTAAATACACACAGAAAAATGGAAAATTCTTAAATAGAAACACCCAGAAATTTAATTTCAAATCGCATCCAATGAATGCCAATGCCCTAATCCTGAATCCTTGATCATGTAAGTTTTAATCGTAATTGGCAAATCCCAAAACATTTTTCATTTTTCAGCTAATGCTGAACTTAAACTCCCGATCTATATTAGCATCAAAGAGATAGGGATTCTAGCCCATTTCATTGACAAAAATCTTCTGAATTTAAACGCCTCGGGAATTCACGTCCAATTTAAGTTCCCGGTATCTTGTATATTCTTAAATTTAGAGTCAAAATTTTTCTGTGTGTATTCTATCTATAATTAATTTCAATTGGGTTCTAATTGAAAAAGAAATTTAGTAAAAATTACAGAGAAGGAGTTTTTTTGTTAAGTCTAAATGCTTTATTCTAAAATTTACATAAATTCGCACTGAATAGGTATTCAAAAATGTATGTCTTACATTCTATAAATAAAACTTCCAATATTAAAAAAAGAAATGCTGAAAAAAGATTACAGTAACAATTTTACTCTATAGTTTTAATACTCAAACAAATTTTGATTAAGAAAACTTAATAACTTTTATTGGAAGTCCTCCATGTTATATTTGTTAGATTTTTTCCCAAATTCATCAAGTTGAAATTAATTTAAAAGCAATTTCAATTTAGAGAATAATTGAAAATTTACATTATTTAATACTAAATAATTAACATACAATTTAATTGAATTGGCTTATTTTCCAACCCTTGTATTATGAAATCGCTGGTGTTGCATTTCGTTAAAGTTTTGCTTTATTCCAAAACGAGTGGACTTTGAAAATCAGGCAGATATTTCTCTCTTTAATACTTAAATGTAGTAATTTCTATATTACATGTAATTTATTATCACAGATTTAAGTGTTAACGTAAGAGCAAGAAGTCAAAAAAAATCTTTGTGAAAATGAATCTACAAATGTTCCAATTGGCAGTTCAATGGGATCAGTTTGTGCGCTCAAATGGAGTGAAATGAGAGGGTGGCAACAGAGTACGACTATAAATCAAACAGGAGAGCATTTTCAATTTCACTGGTTTTTTTCCCAACCCCATACATCCCCCCTGCACAGAAACTCACCCCATTTCCTGTTCCGACTTCGCCAGCATCCAATACACTTTGGACTTTTTGCGACGCGATCCAAGTGCAATTAATTGGGACACGGTGCAGTTGCTGGGTAGCGGTGGTCTTCTCGGTATTTGTCCTGTCCAATGAGCAATGGCTAGCATTTCCGGTGCTTCCTTCACCAGAATTTTTCCCGCTGGTGATGACCGTCCCGGCTCCTTATTTGCAAAACATTCATTCGTAGAAAAATCAATTAGCAGTTCATTTTTGTTTTTGCTATTTTTCATGGAAAGGTTTATTCACATTTTACGGTACAGTAGGAAATTTTGCATGGAATTTTCCTCCCCTGGAACATATTATTTAGTTTACTTTCCTTCCACAAGGGAACTGATATTGCCATTGCAGTAAATTCTACAAATTTATTCTCTATTACGAATGGTTAGTGGAATTTTGTGATAATCCGCATATTAATAAATGATACTTTTGTGTACAAGCGAACAGTTAATTTGAAAATTTAGAAATTTCCAAAACTTTATTAACAATGCTCATTTAATTGTACGAGTTGTTATCCATTTGAATCAATTATACATTCAATTAAGTACCATGTATTAATCAATTAGTTAATAAGGTCTTATAAAATAATGTTTCTATTTGTACCTGGAAAACCTTAATGTTTTCGAAAATCAGAAGGAAGTGAGACTAAAATCGTCAAGGATTTAAATTGCTCTAATAAGGAATACTGAACAATCATTTTTTTTTATTCAGGTCCATCCTATTTCTTACTACTGAGATTAACCGATTTAAGTCCTAATGGCGCTGGCACACCTTTTCAATTTAATGAAATTCAATCGATTGAAATTTTACCTCTTACACTTTCAAGCTGAGATCAGATAAAGCTGTCTCTTTCTGTCAAATGAAATTTAAAATTTAAAATGAAAATGAAATTGAAATTTCAATTTTCATTTGACAGAAAGAGACAAACATATCTTATTTCAGTTTGAAAGACTAAGAGGTTAAAATTTCAATCGCTTGAATTTCACTAAATTGAAAAGGTGTGGCAGCGCCATAAATCGTTAAATCGTTTTTTTTATTATTAAAATAGAAAACTATAACAGGACTTAAAACTTTTGAGGTAACACTTTGTACGGGTAGCACTTGTACGGGTAACACTTTGTTGGTAGCACGGGATATACGGCATTGTAATGGAGAATCATCAACGCAATCAGTCAATCATGAAGACTGATTAACGGAATCAGCTGATCATTGAGACTGATCGTCATGATCAGTCGATTATCTATAGAGTTATTAGCGCAATGAGGTGATCTAGAGACAGATCGTTGCCGAGCAGTCAATCATCAAATCTGTTCATCGCGATTAACCGATTATAGGGACTTCTTAGTGCGATCAGCCTTTCATCTGCAGACTTAGGCGATCATGGCGATATATCAGCGCAAGCATCCAATCATGGGGACCGATCGGCGCGATCGGCCGATTACCAAGAGTTATCGGCGCAATCAGGTGATCATGGAGACTGATCAGCGCGATCAGCTGATCATTTTGTGAGATTAAAATAACCGAGGTCAATACCGAGGTCGATTGTCTAAACTGATTGGTGAGATCTGATGATCATAAAGACTGGTCGATGCTGAGCGGTCGATCATGAAGACTGACTTCTGCAATCAGCCGATCACCAAGGCTGATCGACGCAATCAATGAAACCTCATGGGCTGATCAGCATCGTTGTGCCTTTACATAGTAAAAAAATATTTTTTACATTTTACATGTAAAAAATATGTAAAAATGTAAAAAATACGTAAAATGTAAAAAAGGAAAATTAGGCATTTTTGAGTCTTTTAAACATTTCCTGTAAGCAATATCAATATTGATATTGCTTTCGAGGAATATCAATAAAACATTCTTGGGAAAGCCATGAACCAAATTTAGCACAACTTAAGCTTAAAATGATTTCACTTGTATGTAATAAACTCATAACTTCAACACGAAAATATTAAAATTGCAAATAAAGAGCGAACAGTTGTAGCACAAAACGGTTAAAATCGAACATAAAATCCTCACGGCTTTCAAATGAAATGTTTAGCAATTTATTACGTTATTACTTGGATTCTGTGCAGATTTTATTAAAAATCGATATAAAATCATAATTTCTGTGTGAATTTTTGTTTAATACGTTAGTCTCATTTTAGTAATAAAGCGCGATGGTTTTTTAGAATATTATCACAGAAACATTCATTACCACAGAATCAGTGTTAGCAAGGAGTCACTGATTCTCTTCATGAACATTGTTTTCTGGAATGTGATGTCTTGGACAAGGTATATAGCAAGATCCCCCAAAACAATTATAGTTATGAAGAGAGTGGGAAATGAATCTTAATTTCAATGATTTTTACAATATTGATGATTAGCAGAAACCGCAGAACAATTTGAAATTTCCCTGAGCATGCAGATATAGAAGTTCAAAAATTATTAATCGTTTAAATGGTTACTATTATATTGGTTCAACCGGGTAGTAGAAAATTTGAATTGGGATTGTCAGTAAATTTCATCATGCATTTTAGACGACAAGCATTACAGCAAAAAGCCGCAAAATATTTTACTGATTACAGCGAAATCTTTGATTGAGTAAAAAAAAATTTGAACTTGTTATTTGATGGGTATCAATCAATTTTACATTTTTTACATTTTAATTTTACATGTTAAAAATGTAGCACATGTTAAAGACTTTTTTACTATGTAAGAATTATGTAAAATGTAAAAAATTCGCCCAACCCTGCTGATCAGTCGATCAGAGTGATTTATCAATGCATATCAGCCGATTTTCCACTAACGATTCAATCCCTGACCATACTTGTTCACTCTTTGATCTAAGATTGTTTTAATTTTAAGATATTTTTAAATTGAGATGATACAATGGTTGTCGAAACTAGTGACATTGAAGTAGCAAATTGTTAAAATTTAATTTTTAGCAAGTTAAACAATTACAAAATTTTAGAAAATTCTTTTTACAGGCTAATCAATTTTTATTCAAAAATTATTTTGTATATGACTTCAGATAGCCGATAGGGGGAAGTGGGGCACCTTTGAAATTGGGATTATTCTCCCATTTTAAAATGGATTTGAACTATATTATAATGCAATTTAGCTTCTGAACCTGTTTGTGCAGCTAAATTATGTGATGATATGGCTCAAATTTATTTAAAAATAGGTGAAAAATCCCAATTTCAAAGGTGCCCCACTTCCCCTTACATTAGGCAAAAATCATGATAAAATTTAAACAGCGTATATTGACATCAATCTCCCCTATATGTTCAATTATAGTTGAAATTAAATTCAAACGAAAGATTTATGAAAGCTCTCGTTATTTGCCGAAAGCTTTGTACGATAAAATTGCATTTGATAAGCGTGCAATTTCTCACAAATTGCAAATGGGTTCATTTTTTCTTCCAAGAAATCCTTCCACGTGGAAAGTGAAGCGTGTCTTTTAACTATTGATTGGTTCTTTAGCAAAATGCCACCCAAGGAAAATTCCATGGTAAAATTTCGCATCTATTTGCTCTCCTGAAGCAATATGCGTATGTATTGAGTAAATAATGAATTTATGGGGAAAAGGAAATGAGGGATCTAATGCAACGTACAGTGAACCAGGCCATTGTTGAATCATCATAGAGTACCACCCATTCTTCCTCCCATCGATTCCACAGCAATTGTCCTAGAAAGAATTTTATACACAATTTTCAATGCAAATTCACATGCGGAATCGGGTTGGAGGGTGGAAGGCAATATGATGTACAGGGGAAGTATGCAAAAAATATATAATAAAGAGAACTTACTCTTGTACCTCAGCAAGTATCCACCTTTTATTTGTTTTCCCGCGGTCGATGCTGCATTTTTTTGCGGGTGATTTAGAAAAAAAAAGTTGAAAAATGCATTTTAATTGCTTATTGATAAAATGACAGATTCTAGGTCAAAAAGCACCATCCATAACTCATTATTAATTGGATTTTCCTATTAACCATCCTTTTTGGCTAATATGCCGTTGGAGCTTTCAGGTGTGAAATTGTGTCAGGATTGTCTCTTGAAATTTTAATCTCTTCTCCATCATCCTTGTGTGTGGGTAACAATTTTCTCGTTGAATTTTCATATTGAAATATTTCCCAACGCTATATCCTATTAGTTTGGATGAGAATGGCTCAACGAGATAAAACTGCTTTCCCCAGATTTTTCCTCTATGTAATATATATGGGAAAGTATGTATGGGAAAAGCTATCATACTGTCACTAATTTTCCCAACTTTCTTGCCCTTTTATTTCTTCACAGATAAAAAGGGGTCAGGTACATTATGGGCCTCGCACAGAACTTTATTATCCCAGTAAAAAAAATCTCCTGTCAAAAGATGATGCTGTGTAAAACTTTGAAATTACGATTTTTAGAACCTGTGTGTTTGGAGCTTTGAAAGCTCTTAGAACAACAAACGACTACAATAGTGGCAACACATAAAAATTTTAAGATCATAGAAAAAATATGTAAAATCCTAACTTTAATGTCCACCCACTAAGACAAATTTTAACGAGTAGGGGAAACTGGGGCAGTAGTAAACCTGGGGTAGTTGTAAACACTAATTTTTATGACTACACTATTTAGAGATATGTTAACCATTTCTTAAGTGATCCCTGTAGTGTCTATAAATTCATATAGGTCTCGTCGTATGTTTACTACTGCCCTGGTTTCCCCTAAATTAATTACATAGGTACTTTGATATATAATGACTCATAAAAGAGAAGACATCTAGGAATCAAATACGTTGACACTACTAGAGTCGTATTATGTATTCTAAACAATTTCTTTGCTTTATTATAAATTGTTTTATTTTATTTCTGTTAGAAGGAAGTGGGGCAGCTTTGAAAGTGGGGCACATTTGAAATTGGGATTTTTCACCTATTTTAAAATAAAACTGAGCCCTATTATAATGCAATTTAGATTCTCAATCTGTTTGTGCAGCTAAATTATATAACGATAAAGCTCAATTTTATTTTAAAATAGATGAAAAATCTCAATTTCAAAGGTGTCCCATTTTCAAAGGTGTCCCACTTCTCCCTAATGGTTCTAATATAGTAGGTATTTTAGTAAATTACATTTACTAAATATCAAATTTCAGAAATATTTAAATTTAAATACAATTGTGTCAATTTAGAATTTAAAAATTAGTGAAACATAAATATCTGTTAAAAGAAAAATAATAAGCATTTAACCTTCTCCTTTATTAATCCTGGGGTCTATAAAATAAAATAAAATAGGAAATATCGCTCCTTGGAAATTACAAGGGGCCAACTAATTTTCGGCCATTTTTCAGGAGACAGCATTACAAACATTTGTTCGTAAATATTCGTAAACACACAAAAAATGTTCGTAAAATTTTGTCATTTGTTCGTAATTTTTACAAACTTTACAAATTTTACAAACATTTTTTTGTGTGTTTACGAATATTTACGAACAAATGTTTGTAAAAGTACAAAAAATGTTCGTCAAATGATCATTTTACGAACAATGTTTGTGGAAAAAGTACAACATTTTATGAACTTGTTTGTGGCTTATATGATTCACGAGCATTTCGTAAGTCCTCCATATGATTTCACAAACATTTACGAACAATTATACAAAATATTTTTTCTGTGTAAATATTTTTTATTCTACAGTGCAGAACATTGCAATTTATTCAATTAACATCAATTAACATTGATTTATTAATTAATTAGCAAAGGATCTTTTTAATCGACGTGTTCAAATTTCATAAATTTCTCTTTAAAAATTTTGTGTTTATTTTTTATTTAATATTTCAAGATATGTTCACTTCTTTGTAATAAAAAAATAATGTATTAATTGAAGCCGAAAATTGGCACCTTTTTTGAGAAGACAAAAAGTGCTGTGCTCAGCGCATTAGATTAAAAACATCAATTGAATCCATATGAAAATATTTCTGAAGAAACAATGTATTTGTTAGTTCAACAAAAATTTAATAAATATGTGAGAAACCTGTGTGCCATTCCTGGGGCTAAATTTTCTCGTGAATCCCACAATTTTTTTATTTATCAGTGGAAAAACCCCCGAAAAAATATCAGTCTCTTGCTCGAAAGGAAGAATTTTTCGATTCCACGAAACGAGAAAATTTGTACACTTGCCATCCCTTGTGATTTACCCCTTGTCTAAAATATTTCTACCCTAATAAAAAGGCTGAGATTTTTTTTGTTGCTCTGCGGGAGAAATTCCATTCAATCTCCTTTGAAGATGTTAAAGCAGAAAAGTCATAGTGTATGTTTACAAATATTCCATTTCATCGTCTTGTATTTCCCATTGTATATTTTCACGGAAAAGAATTCTTTTCCTTTATTCTGGGAGAGAGCAAAATTATAATTTTTCTTTCTGTTGCTCATTTCTTAAAGGTTCTTTGTTCAGGTCAGAAAAAATTGGACACTCTTTGAAATTTATCCTGTTCCTAAAAAATTAGCCATCTCCATATCTTAATATTTTATTAATCATTATCCATCTCTCACTGATTTTTTTATCCCTAAATCTTCAAAGTCTGTACAAATGGATTTTTTTTTTCATTGTTTTAAAAAAAGGATTATGTTTACTAGAAAATTGGAGATTAAAATATAGTATTTCATCTCAGAAAAGGGTTCTTATTAGGAAAGGATTCGTGTAATTATGAAGTTTTTACATTGAAAAATGCCTCAAGTAATATATAAAAAGCAAAAAAAAAACATCCCTTTTCCATTATTATGAGCTCCACACGAAGCTTTTTCAACTAAAGAAAAACTTGCGTGCGTATAGCGCCTCAGTTTATTTATAACTTGCTAATTACATTTGTTGTACTAAAAAAACTGATGTATTTTCCTCTGAGCGTGCTTAATATTGCGTACGCATATGTGATCATATCCTAAAAGAAATTCGCACATTCTGAAACATTTATTAATTTGAAATAAGGTGTCAGTAATAAAGATAAACAATTAGTACATGAATGTACTAAACAAGCTAACGTGAAACAATTCAGAATTTTGCTTGACTAAAAATTAAGGAAACCTGATAATAAGAACAGTAAACACAATTATTTGTACATACATAATTAATATAATTTATTAGTTTTTTTTTAATGATTCTAAAGTTTATTAGGCTAAACATGTTCCAAATAAAGTGTCAAATTTGATTTAGTATAAGTCACAAAAGTCTCAAAACGAGAGACAAAATGCTTGAAAATAATTTATTTAATCAAATATGTAAAGATTTGGTTAAGTATTTATTTAGTATAAACATGTACTAATTCTACTAAATAGAAATTTCGACTTTTCCAGTAGATTTTAATTTGTTGTACTAAAGGAAAATTCAAAAATAAAGAACTTCGCATTTCTTGAATGAATGCTCAACGGTCAATGTAAGAAAAGCGCATTGTACAAAATTAAATTACACGTTCATTTAGTACATGCTTGTGCTAAATTTTTAACTATATCCTAAATTTCTTTTGGATACTCAAATCACACAATGTTGTTTTTTTCAATGTTTTATCTAAATAGCAACCCAGCAATAAAATCTTTCGTTTAATGCATGTCTGTGCTAAATATTTAATTCTATTAAATATTTATTAAATTTTTGATTTTCAAAATAATTTCATTGAAAAAATGAAAGATTAATAAACATTTATTAGAATTTAGAATACAGCTTTCTACAGTTTCTGAATATTTTATGTCAATTTGAAGAAATTACAAAAACTTGAGCTAAAATCCAATTTAGGGGAAAGCGCGCCACCTTCGGATGACTAAAGCTTCACTGAGAAAAAAACGGGGGCGCGATTAACCCTTTTTTCTCATAACTTTAACACTTTTTAAGTGTAAAAATATATCAACATTTTTTAATGTTAATTTTACACCTTTTTAAGGGTAAAATTAACATGAAAAGGGTAACTTTAACCCCTAATACTTTTAAAAAGCATAATATTTACACCGATTTCGGGTCAATACTGCAGGGTAAAATGAACATTTCCGGAATGTTATTTTAACTTTTTCGGATTTCTCTTAGTGTTCGGAAAACTCATTTTTTTTTCCATGTTCTCAATGGATTTTACACACAGCTCTTCTCTGGAAATTTGAGGCAATGGATAGGCTATTAAAATATCATATTATAATGGATAAAATTCATTAAAAAGATATTGAAAAAAATAGTTGTGCGAAGCTTAAATCGTCCGAAGGTAGCGTGCTTTCCCCTAGTATACTGTTAAATGTTTAATATGTTATAAGTAGATCTTCAACATATATTTTTTTAATTTTTTTTTAAGATTAATTAATATTAATTTATCACCATTGTCATAAACCCATTTCAAAAACGTCGTATATTTAGTTTAGCACATATATCTGTGCTTAATATTGAACACTACCTAGTTATCCCTTAGACTAGTATTACAGTCACCTTAGTATCATGCACGGTAGGATAGAAGTCGTTATTTTATTTACAAGATCACTAGTTTATGTTGCTCCATTAGTGATCAAAAATCTCCATGACTACGTTTCCGAATTCACATGGACTATCATTAAAGATTTTCTATCTTTTGCATCTGGAGATCTTGTCAGGAGCCTTCTCAAATCGAGATATCAGTAATATTATAACTTGCTCTGTTTTTCATGCATTGGTAATGTTCCTTTAATGTGAATAGCCTGAAAGGCTCAACATGTGAAGTATACTCTTTCTGAATTTTATATTCCTAAAGATTGAATAAAATGAATTGAATATTTGTAACATTCTGAGGAGGACTATAAGCATGTCTTGTAGGTAGTCTATCGGTAATCGTCTTAAAGTGCGTAAGGGTTGCCCTCCAATGCATAAAGATAGTGCTTCCACGTATTCTACAATAAACGATTTATGGTCTTGGCCGAGTTGTTAATACAGGATAATCTCTCTGATTAAATTAGTTTACCTTCATTATATAATTATTTGAATTAGGTCCTCATAACTTTTAAACTTTCTATTTCAATGGGGCTCAATTACACAGGTTTGTGTTGCAATTTAATATAGTATTGAAAAAAGTCTATCTTCAAAATATATTTCCCAATTTTTTTTCTTTAATTTAATAACTTTTAGATTAATCACTTCTAATATTCTGAATAACCTATTTAAATTATGGCCAACGTCTTATAACAACTGTTAAGAGATTAAATTGCAATTTAATTCAGCACATGCTTGTGCTAAAATTTTATTTAAATCTCATGTTCTAGAGGCGTGATTTTTTAAAAATGAATAACAGTATTAAAATAAACTTTTAAACGGGGATTCATTTCAAAGGTTTTAGATAGTTTTTTATGAAGTACATGACTGTACTAAATACTTAATCTCAGCCCAATATTTCTGAAAAAGTTGATTTTGTAAATGTTAATAAAATCGTTCGACTCAAAATTTCTGATTACGTGACCTCAAAGTTATAATTTGGTTTAGTACATGCCTGTACTAAATGTTTAATTTCAGTTATAATTCCCTTGAGGATTTAAATCTTTTCCTTTTTAATGAAATAGCCAATTTTGAACCTGAAGCATATCGTATTTTCCGATTTTCTGTTTTAGGTTCTGTCTCTAAATGGTCTTTCCAAATATCAGGAGATTGTGAAAATATTCTTTTGAGCTCTTAAGGAGCTTCCCGAATAAAAAAAATCTCCCTATCAACATCGTTTGAAATTCAACCTGTGATTGCTCAGGAATTTATTTAATTGAACTTTTGGGAGGAATCTATAGACCCATTTTCTCTCAGATTACGTGTCATGGACGAATGTTTTGGAATAATTTCAGAGGGCTACTAATTGTGTAATTCTAGAGATATCGTTGCTAAACTACTGAAAAATAAACTCTTCTTGGCGGAGTGCTTTTCAGGGCAGTCCACTGAATTAATTCTTTCCATTTCATCCGAGTTGAAATGGATGTTGGTATTATCAGGCTGACAATTTTCCCCGGAAAAACCGAGATATTTGATTAATGAAGCGATTATTTTGAATAATCTCTCCGTGACAGTTAGTGTCCTCTTCAGGATCGATGTCTAAAATTTCTGGGAATTCCCATTTGAAAATAGCGATAAGGGAGAGTACAGAGAAAAAAACACTCTGGGAAATTCGATTCACTTTTCACTTAAGTGAATTTTGTATGTCTGGGCTGATGGGAAAAATGGTTTGGGGAATGACGAGAAGGATGGGTGATGTTGGGGAATGAAAAGGAAAACACAGATATTTGAGCAATTGATTTTCCACAATCATTCCATCGCGATCAATGTGAACGGGAGGATGGGCAGGATGGGTTTTTGGGGTGGTTTTTCCTCAGGGGGTGTTGGACTGTGAGTTCAGATAAATTTGCGTGGGCAGCGAAGGAAAAGGACCTTTTGCACAGAGTGTGAGCGAGATAGTGCAGAAAATTCAATTCATTGTCCTCCTGACCTGAATTTCGATTAGTTTGCTCACCTCGAATACTCCAAGGAATGACCCATATGATTCTGTTACAGTGTCGCGCGTCTGGGAAATCTCTGGGGCTTGTTTGTATGCATTTCCCTATTTTTCCCAAACACACACACACACACACACAGAGTGGATGGATGGGAAGTGCATCCTGGATGCGCAAGAGCATTTTCAGGACTTTCTAACTTGTACGCTCTCTCTCGTCCCAACTAATATAGTTTGGTGTATTAGTGTGGAAAGCATGGTAGGATTTGGCGAGTGAAAATGAGGACACTTCAGAGCTGGAAAGAACAGTATCAGCAAGAAGTAGAGAAGTGTCTCCACAAGAGAAAGCTCACAGTAGAAAGTTCAACAAGAAGAACACTGAGGGTTCACCCAGGGAAAACTTTCCCACTGAGAATGAGAAAATTGCAGGACCCTCACCCCAAACCATCTTCCCAAATCATCCTCCTCCAGAAAACATTCTAAAGATGGTAAAATTGAAAATTATTACTCACCGTATTGCTCTTTATTATTATCATAATTGGTGGTTACTTCCGTCCTATCAACTTTCGTCCTAATTGTGGGTGTATTTGGGAGAGCTTTTGAGCACATTGAAAACATGTCAGATGATATTTTTTTTTCGCCCTGGCGCCTTATTCTCCGCAAAAATTCAGCAGTTTGTCCTCTTTAATTTTCCATTCGATAGCCATGAAAAAGAAATAAATAGAAATCACTGTAAATTTTCCACAAAAAAAATAGAGTCCGGGAAAAGGTTATTTAATTAAAAAGTTTAAATGCAATTGAGGTTTTTCCTCAAAAATTAATTTACACACTTTTCTCTCCGCTTAATTATTTCAGGGGCTTCTGCAAATGGGTTTTATGCGCTTTTTTTTCGCTCCACCACCTTCCCCCATTAACTAGCCCCAGAAGTGTTTGCTAATGAAAGACTATATTAACATTGGCATGTAATTAATTCAATGAAAAGCTGGTAGAAAAATCACGGAGTAAAATAAAGGTGTACAGAAGAGTCAACCTGAGGAAAAACTAACTTTCAGTAGAATGGCTTATTGCTTCAACAGAGCGAAAACACTTTTAGGTATAACAAAAAATCTAGAAAAATACCGAGAAAAGCATAATGACTTGCTTGGAATTATAATAATAGTTTATTTAAATTTTTCAGAGTACTTTTATGTGCTTTAAAATCCGAGAAAAAGCACAGGACAAAAGTACTGATAAACTATTGAAAAGTTTAGCCAAGTTGACCTTTGTGAAATTAACGGGCATCCTTTGGCAAAATAAGCTGATAAAATACGTTTAAAAAATTCTTACATTCTTTTCTTAAATTTAAATTTATTAAAATTTTTACAATTGATGTCTTTTGAGTAAGAAAAAGTATTTAATTTTGATCTACTTTGATAAACAAGGGTTTACTAAGCGGACAAATGAATCTTGTTAAAAATTTGTCAAAAGGCTAGTGTTCACCAATTTGACAAAACTTTTTTTTTTCAAATTTTATAACCAGCGCACAATAACTTTTGTTTGTAAACAAGCTTTGAAAATTTTCTGTAATGCCCAACGCACAGTAACTTTTGTTTAGTAAACATGTTTTTGACATTTCAATAAGAGGAGTGAGATCTAGATCTAGTCATCTCGCTCATTCTCATGGGATTTTTTAAAACATGTTTACAAACAAAAGTTATTGTGCATTGGGCATAAGAGTGAGCAAGATGACTAAATAGATTGAAATATCAAAAACATATTTACTAAACAAATTGTGCTTTGGACATTAATACATAGAAAAACTATTTTATAAAATTGTTCATAAACGTTTGTGAATTGTGAAGCCCTACTGGGAACCTACTAAATGCTTGTAAATGGTACAACACAGTAAAAATTTCATAAAAATTTGTACTTTTTCACAAACATTGTTCGTAACATGATCACATGATATGTATTTTTTCTTTTACAAAATTGTTCGTACATTTGTTTGTAATTTTGTCTGGAATTTGTCTGGAAAAACTTTACAAATATATTACAAAATTTTACGGACATTTACGAACAAAAGTTTACAAAATAAGAAAAATGCTCGTAAAGTAATCATGTTACGAGCGAAATTCATTAAAAAGATATAAGCTTTTACGAACTAGTTAGTGAGTTATACGATTTACGGGCATTTTGTAAGTCCTCAATAGAAATTCACAAAAATGTACAGTACAATTTTCTGAAATATTCTTATCTATGTAGGGGAAAGGCTTATAATTTTGGACAGTTTCTAAATTTGTACACTTTGAAGGTAAAATTGGACACTAAAAATAAATTGATTAAAATTATGGATTTTTATTCCAATATATTTGATGAATAATGAATTATATCTAAATATTTGTTCCTTTTGGAAGATTTTAAAACTAAATACTTTAAATTTTGAATATGACAGAACTTTATGTTTACTTCAGTCTTATTTAGCTTTGGTGAAGTACTAACAATGTTTCTTTGTTTTTTTGTGTGATATTATTGAATATTCATTGAATATTGTGTTGATTCACGTTAATGGTAATTTGTACATTTGATCTGAAGTGAGATTTGCCTTGTGAATTAGATTTTTAGTGAGGTGATAGTGATACTCCTTATTTTGGAGAGGTGTTTTTCTCTGAAAATTTCGTGAAGTTTTAGGTTTTGTGATGACTAGGTTGGACAAATTCCGGGAGAAACAAAGGAGCATCATCTTTACGAACGAGATGTAGTGAGAAAAGCCGTGAAAGGCTCTCGGAAAGGTAAAGGAATGCGCTAATCCCACGTACTTGGAGTGCCGAAGTTAACTCACTTTAATGAACGTTTCCCTTACATGAACAGGAAGAGGACTTGGTAAGATTGGTTCATGAAATGAAGAACAATGGGCATCCTATTGAGGCGGATTAGCTGTCCAAATTTACAGCCAAGTTGTCCAAATTAATAACCAAGTTGTCCAAAATTCTAGTCAAATTCACCTCTACATATCTATTCATTTTTAAACGTATTAAAACTAATTTGAGTAAAAAAAAAGACGACAAATAGATAGCCAAGTTTCTAAACAACCCTTCGGAAAAGAGAGTAACAAAAAAATTCAAATAGTATTGAAAATATCGCACTTCAAACTTGGAATATTGATGCTTATAAACAGACTGTCCAAAATTATGAACCTTTACCCTAGTATCAAATCATGTAGAGCAAAAGGAGCATTTTCTTATAGTTCAATCGTTAAAATCAATTTAAACTTTTGTCATTTACATTGGATAGCGAGCGCTCTGTTACTTGGTCCATTGCAGTCTTATCTTGCAAATACACAGCCATTATAAACAACTAAGCTAAATGTTTTAATTTTCTAAATGATTTTTTATATCTCTTTCATTCTATTAAAAAAAACGAGCTTTTTATGATAATCCTTAAACATTATGTATTCAAAGCGCAAGTTTATACATAGTTTTTCTTTGCACAAAAACATTTACTTTCAGATCATTTGAGATAGAGAAATGGGAAGCATTTGTAGTAATATTTCTTAGATTTTTTACATAAACTTTCATATTGTTCTAAAAGCTTTAAAAAGCAAATGTGGAACTGAATGAGTTCTATAGTTTTTACATAACATACATACGTAAATTGAAAAAATATTGTTTTAAACATAAACTGTAAAGGAGGGGATAACACTATAACAAACTAATATTCATTTATATGGCAGGGGGGAGGGTTCACCGAAGACCAGGAGGGGAGTTCTGTAACGCTCTGGCAATGCCATATGATAAATTGAGTTCGAATCTTAGGAGAGCTTTTACAAAAATGCGATTCTGTAGCCGTGACATTGCCATTTCAACTCACGTGGCATTGTCAGAAGTCACATATTTGGGATTTCTGGCAATTCAAATGACAATGAATTTTGTTAAACAAATCAACCAAGACGTACTGTATTTTCATAAAATGATCACGTAAAGGGATTTCATTAAAAAATCAATGAATTGAATTTTCGAACTCATATAATAAGACAAAGAGCTCGAATTATCACGCGTGAGTTCGAAACTTGACAATGCCAGTTTCGAACTCACGCGTGACAATGCCACGAAAATTACAGAATTCCACTACAGATGTTCATATCTTTTACCCCTTTGTCTTTTTGCCAAGTAAAAAAATTAGATATCAAATGGATTCCCTATTTGAATTCGAGAAATAAAATTAGCTTAAAATCTGCATGTTATGAAATATTTAATTCCATTTAATATGCTAAGGGAAGGCTTTCAGGCTTCGCATACACTCTGGCTTCGAACAATTCATATTTTTCCTATATTCTTTCAATAAATCTGATCTAATAGCACTTCATATTTTTTCCATTATTCTTCAATGAATTTGACCTATGGCAATATAATTTTATAACGCTAAGATTAATTCACACATTTCCTGGAAAACTTAGGTCATGTTCAAAAGAAACAGAGGAAAAATATGAAGTGTTCGAAGCCAGAGTACTTGCGAAGTCTGAAAGATTTTCCCTAGTCTTTTAGTATATCGACGGTTCCATTCCAAACTATGCTATCTCAGAATGATAACTTTTGTTTATTACATGTGTAACAAAAGGTTTTAAAATTCTTATAATTTATGTGAGAACTATGGGATTGATTCAATTATAAAATAAATTTGATAAATTTTCAAATTTAACAAAATTTATTTATTATATTTTTGAGATTTTTTAAGAATGAAACTATAAGGACTATAAGTATTTATTTATAGGTAACTATTTAAAAAAAATACTACTTCATTATAGATTACGCGCAAGTTTAGAATCGTTTTAATAAAAACAAACTTTATTTAAGATATAAAACTTTAACTTCTTGTATGTTGAAAGATTTTTGCTACATATTGGATAATATCGTAAAATTTAATTTCAATTCTGGAATTTTTGAAAATCGCCATTCTTGACACATATTATAACTTCACAAAACAATTAAATTGCATTGAAAGAAAATTGATGAAAGCAAAAACGTTCTTTTATGGATAATCGTCCTTTTAATGATCAAATAAGTAAAAATAAATTTATTTATTATGCACCGTATTGAAATAATTGAAAATTTTCTCCGATATACAAAAATGTTGCAGATAAATTCAATTTTGGTAAAATTTTGATAAGAAGTTCGCTCTTCAAAACTGATTAATTTTTATGAGAAATCCTAAGCAGAAATAATTTAAATAAAAACATTAAAATTCATTGAAGAAATATTTTCCTGAAGAACTTCAAAAACATATCGCTTATATTGAATTTAACTTAACTTTGGGAAAATGGCTTAAAAGTTCTACTCCTAAAATTGTTAAGAAAACAGAGAAAAATAGGGGAAGGCTTTCAGACTTCGCACACACTCTAATGCCCTAGACAAATTTACGACTTAAGTCGAGAGACGACTTAGTGGAAAATGATGGAGATGCACTTTAATTATTATTTCTAATATAATTACCCTAAGCCATCTCTCGGGTAATCCTTAGGTCTGTCAAGGCCTTAGGATCATATTTATTTATTTTGTCTTATTTTCTATAGTTGGTAGCACTGTAGCCAGTTTCGTTATTCATGTCAGAAAATCGTCGAAAACAGATACCAGTATTCAACTAAGCATTTTGTTTATATCAATTACGTAGACTGTGAAATTCCAAAAAATACTAACTGAACATGTTTTGCCAACATACACTTGCTTAGTGTCACATAAAATAATACATATAAAAACGTGGATGTCTTTAAGTAATTGAGCGCCACTATGTATAAAGCTCTTTTAAACAAAGTAAATTTGTGGCTAGGACTTATGCCCCTATAATTTCAATTGAGCCTTGTCACAAATAATATCTATGAAGTCATTTTAAATACCAAAATATGGTATGAAGTATTGTATCTTTATCTTATAAAAATCCTTAACTAAGATATAATGGAACTAACCTTAAAATTTACCTCTGTCACTCACTCAGTGTTAGCATTAATTACCGAGTGTTAGTAGCCTTTTTAATGCAATGTCGCACTAATAAGAGTCATAAAAACATCATCTAGTACTTAAGACTTAAATTCATAATTAATTTAATAATTTTATCAATCACTTGTTTGAACATTTATTTGACTTAGGGTGGTGGCGTTACTTGTGACTTGTCAGCCACGTCGCAATTTTTGTCAGAAAATGATTCCGAAAACCAAAAAATATGTGATGTGCTATTAAAACACAATAAATATTTTTAATATTGAGGTTTTTCGAAATCATTTTGTAACATTGTAAAGTGTTTTGCGAAGTGGCCATAAGTAAAGACAGAGGCCATAAGTAAAGCCGCCACCTTATTCATTTTTTATGTAGTTTCAATAATAGCAACTAATAAGAGCTATAGATATAATATTTCAGATCTTTTTTTTAAATAAATATAAATATTTAAAGAAAACATTATCCTGTTTATTCAAACTTAGTGAGATTTTTCTTTGTTTTATTTAAGTATTAATGAAATATGATTGACAACTGAAAAAGAGATAACGCGTCAATTTATTCTGCAAGTTGTCTACACAAAAAATCGTAAAGTTGCTGGTAAATGCTTGTGAATTCCTGCTTTGGACTTACGACATGCTTGTAAATCGTATAACCCACTAAAAAGTTCGTAAAAGTTTGTATTATTTGTTCTAAAACATTTTTTATAACATGATCACTGGACGAGTATTTTTTAATTCTCTTTTTCCCTTTTTGTTCTTTTACAAACATTTATTCGTGAGTACATCTACAAATGATCATCTTATCAACAACGTTTTGCGAAAATAGTATAAACTTTCATGATTTTTTTTAGTGTATTAGGGTGACAGGAACACCTATTGACACTTTAAGAACTCGTATCAGGACTTATTGACACCCTACTCTGTAGGGTAAATGTCCTAATTCAAAACCATTTCCAGACGCTTTAACTTTGACATAAGATTCAACACATTAAGTTCATATTTTTCTGAAGAGAATTACATAAATTTGCTCCTTGACTCTTCTAGAATATTACTGTTTAGTGAAAATTCTTTAAAAGTGCTTCTATTGGAAACATATTAATCCAAGTGGAAACAAGGAAAAGTTTCTAATTGGAGACAAATAGTGTAAGTGAAACCGCGACAAAAGGCTTCCAAAACCTTGTTTAGTTGCTCTTGAGTGCAGGATTTGTTTTTATTCCTGGTCTTTTCTCCTTTCCCATCTAAAACAATAGGAAAATCTCTCCAAAAAAATCATATTTCCAGGGTTTCCCATTGAAGCATTTGCAGACACTTCAGAAAAACCCTTTTTGTTCACGAAATATACGTAATTATTTCATTTGAAAACTTCACGTACCGTTAACAATAAAGATTAGCATTTAATTTAACTAAAATTAGCCAGAACTGTGGCATTAAATGTTAAACAAAACGAATAAACAATAGTCACCTTATTGTGTTTTTCATTGGAAAACATGGTCGATTGATGAAAAATTCAATGATGAAAAGGTACACTATTAATTTTTCAGAGAAATTAACAAACTAAAATTTGTGAATATGAATCGATTTTTGCTTTGTTTGGAGCAAAATTAACTAAATAATGAAACTGTGGTATAGAAAATATATAAATTTAATAATTTAGTACTGTATTTATCGTGAAAACAATAATGTTTCCATTTGGAGTAGAGAAAAATTTCCATTTAGAGTATGTTTTGAATTAGCCTTACTTACCCTATCATTTGAAATACGAAATTCGAAAACTTATCCTTATTAAAAAGCGCAGATTAATGAATTATTTTATTGGATACATTAAACAAATTTCAACATTTTGACAAAAGTGTCAATAGGGGTTCGCTGTCGAAGAGGTGTTCCTTTGACCCTATACACTGAGAGAAATCCGAAAAAGTTAAAATAACATTCCGGATTGTTTATTTTACCCTGCAGTATTGATCCGAAATCCGTGTAAATATTATGCTTTTTAGGTGTATTAGGGGTTAAAATTACCCTTTTTATGTTAATTTTACCCTTAAAAAGGTGTAAAATTAACATTAAAAAATGTTGATATATTTTTACATCTTAAAAGTGTTAAAATTATGAGGAAAAAAAGTTAATCGCACCCCCATTTTTCTCAGTGTACGCTTTACAAGTGTTTCGTTAGTTCTCTGGGGAATTTATACAAACATTTACGAACAATTTTGCGAAATATTTTTTCTGTGTATATATCTATTTTACAATCATTTGTATAAGCAACTGTGCTATCAGGGCATTCTTCAGAAAATAATTTTGAAACATAAATTCCGAAAGAATAATTAATAATCTGAATCATCTGAATATTAATAATGTAAGAATATGACAGATATTGGATATTCAAAGTTAGCAAAAAAGACATGGTATTGTTATTTATATAAATTTCAACGGAAGTATGTGACATAAAACACAGCGAATTCTCTTCTAATTTTCGAGCAAGAAAAAGACGCGCAAAAATCTTTAATTACATGTAAGTCAGCAAACACTTCTATAGAATGTTTTCTTTATCACCAACTCATTCCAACCCTGCTTTTGTCTCTTATCGTGTCAATGGAGTACCCCCTAAAAATTCATATAGAAAGAACCAAAAAGGAGAAGGGTATTCTCTCGGGGTGCTTTTGAGCTTTTCTCCTGCCGAGTGAATTAAATGGTTGTGTTCGGATAGTTAATTGAGATTTCTTGTATCATTCTTTTGCCTCAAATCGTCCCAAAGCTCTCACACATTTCTTATCCCTTTTTTTGTTCTTTTGCTTTTCCCCATCTTCAAGCTGCCCACAAACTAATCTTGCAATTGCGAAATAATTTATTAAATGAGACATTTTACTTATTTACTGAGGCCATTGGGCGATGAAATTGTTTTAAGAAGGGAAATACTTTAACACAAAATAACACACAAACACTCACTTTTTTTTGCAGGTCTTGAGCTTTTGAGGTTCTTTCTCTGGCACAAAAGTGTCGTCCTTTCGTTATTGGCTTTGAGGCAAGAATAAGGAGGAAGAAAAAAAAGTTCTACACGCAATTATCTCGGTTTATCTTTATCTTTCTGGGGCACAAAACTCTCTCACAGCTTCTTCGGTGGACTTCCTCACGAGGCGAAATGGTGTAATAATTGTGTGTCTCGATATTTCAGACTTATTGATTATTACATAAGTTTTCCTCATGTGCGAACGAAAGAGTGGCCCGAATTTGGCGCAAAAAGGATCTCTCACTTTTCTCAATGGCTGTAAATCAGCCGCAAAAAAAATATTGTGGCAAAGAAGAAAATCACCCCCTATTTTCAACCACCACGGAAAAAATGGACAAATATTACAAAAAGCTTCCACTCACGACAAACCTCAGTGTCCTACTGAATGGAACTCACACGACACCACCCCATGTCTCAATTACACAAGAGACGTCTCTGGATGCCTGTGCGCAAGATCAGAGTCCTGACACGGATCCCCCGGGGCCCCCTGTCCAACCCCATCCATCCGTTGTGGCTCCCGTGGCCCACCCTCTTGGCTTCCCAGCCACCGTGAGAAAAATTTCCACCAGACGCATGGGGGCAAAGAACATCATCCACGAGGGAAAACAGGCACGATGGATGTTGTCTGTGGCACAAGACATGAAAGATAGAAATCGCACCATCAGGCGTGTTAAAAGGAAAAATATTTAAATGTTTGAAAATATGCTGTTGGTTTAGGATTAAATTTTCCTTAATCACAAAAGACAATAAAAACGGCAAGATTCCTGCGTGTCTATAATTCTTAGCAATAAAGAAGATCATTTTTGCTTTACAGGTATATATACCCTCACGTGCATCTCCAGTGACACTGTAAGTACAAGTTTTAATTCCCGTAGAAATAGCTTAACAACCACAAACTCAAAATCTGTTTTTAAGATGGCAAATATGATATATCCCCTCCAGATTCTAATATGTTAAAGCTTTAATCCTTTAATTCGTGCCTTCAAACTTTTTAACCCTTTACCACTGGGATGATATTTTGAAACTTGTTAAAGGCAGGCAAAAAAATATTATGTAGGGGTGACCGGGGAGGTTTGGGACAGAGGTAGTGTGGGACAAGGCGATTTTTTCAATTAATTTTTGAAATAAATGGGATTTAACCATTACTGTATCGTAGGCAATATTAAGATGTATCTTGACTAAAAGAATGGATATCCTCAGTTTTATTGTTGTAATTCTATCAACATTTTTTTTTAAATTGATAAAAATTGTATATTTTGACGTCCCAGTTTTCCTCTTTGTATTTTATATCAGCGATATATAATCAAAACTTTTTTATCTCATTAGGTAGCAGTGTAATCTGGGAACATATTTTTATAAAAGTTTCAGAGACTAAACACTCTTCTTTTTTACGTAAAGGTTTTAAATACCAAAACTACACGTGGGGATGTTTGGGACACCTGACAGGGGATGAATGGGACGTTGATTTTCGACAAGATTGTAGGTGGTATGCAATTATTTATTGTCAAAATGAAGAGTATTGCCCAGTTTCCACTGGAAATTACCCTCTTGTGCAAACTTTACCAGTGAAGCAGATTTCTCTAACTACAGGGACAATTAAACCGTCGTTGTCTTGGGAATCAATAATTCCTTCTCAGAGGATATTCGATCTTTGCCCAATCTAGTTAAAAACTATTTTTTTCGAAAATTTCTCGAACAAGTTTTCCAGAGCTAATTCAGAGAAATAATAAGAAAACAGGTACAATGCAGTTGTCGTAAAATCAAACAGGAATCCATCAATGAGTTCAAAACTAAGAGTTGCAAGAAAATCTACTCGCCTGAGGAATTTGATAATCATGATTGCAATATTTAGAATAAAAAAAAAGAAAAGAGAGGTCGATGGAAAATAAGAAGAAAATACTTTAAATAATTGATTGACAATAAATGACTCTACTGTACAAATAAAATTGATATTAATTTCTAAGTGTAAATAAAAGATGAAACATTTTTATTTCTATCAGAAATATTTTTAATCTGGTATTTAAAATTAATTAACGTGTTCCAGTAATACAAATTATGCGAGAAAAAACGCGTCCCAAACATCCCCTTTTGCGTCCCATACTGCCCCACATCGGGGAGGTTTGGGACAAAGCGTCAAGTAAAATGTTTTATCTTCTCCAAGAAAACTCAGTTGTTTTCCAAGTTCTATCGACTACTTTTTATAAAGGCAATACCCATAAGTATCCTATAGACCGCATAAAATTGTAATACACTATCGGGGTTTTTTGGAATAGTGTCTCAAAGTCAAAACATGAAAAAGTGTCCCAAACCTCCCCGGTCTCCCCTATGGCAAAGTGCGGTAGATAGGAATAGAAGGGAAAGTTTCGATTTTTTGCCAAATTAGCAAGAAAAAAAAGGAAAGGATAATATCAAATTTTGATTAATCAAAAACCTAAATTACAGCACAATTATTACATAAAAATGTGTAATCTGAAAATGTGTATATGTGTGTAAAAATATAGCAAATGATTGCACAGTTTCACCCATTTAGTTAAACTCTTTGAGTAAAATTAGGGAAAAGAGCGCTACCTTCGGACGACTCAAGCTTCCGATAACTCAATTTTTTATGTTCTTAATGGATATGCCCTATGGTTCTTTTAAGGAAATTTAAAGCTTGGACTAGCTAATAATAATGGGTCAAATTCATTAAAAAATATTGAAAAACCGTGATAAGCCCAGATAAGCTTATGTTAGCTGAGATTCTTTACAGGAGACCGCGATATGCGTGCAACTTGGGGTGCTTAAAACTCGAAATGTGTGAAAAATCGATTGTGAGTTGAATTTTTGGGGTAAAGAATCCCGTCGAACCAATTTTATCCATTTCGACCGACAAAAAAGTTTACTCGACGCGATTCTTTACCCCCAAAATTCAACTCACAATCGAATTTTCACGCATTCCGAGTTGCAAGCACCCCGAGTTGCACGCATATCGAGGTCTCCTGTAAAGAATCTCAGTTACAATAAGCTTATCTGGGCTTATCACTGGTTTACAGCCGTATTTGTAATTTTGCATCACTACAAAAAGGTTTCTACAGTTAATACCTTGGAGTTAAAGGTTTGTAGGTAATCTATTTTACAAATCTTTTGCTCCAGAACAAACTTATTTATAAAGAGCTGTTATTATTATAAATTATTTCTTGATTTTTTATTCAAGTTTTAATTTTCAATCTTTCATAATTAAAAAACTGGGTATTAGTTTCTCCGTCATTTTTTAATCGAAAATATATATCAGTCAGTGTGACTGCAATTAAGTGTAATAGTGACATTTTAGAAATAAAAACGATAAAAAAAAAACAAATTAAATGCAAAAATTAAGTAAAATGTGAATATTTCAAGCTTCCTTCAACATTATACGTCTCTTATAAAAAGTTCCACTTGAAATAATATATAAAAATATGTAATTAATAGTTTGAGAGCTTTTATCTCAATACAGCAAAATACTATAAGTCCCACTCAAATCGCAGAAGTGCGTTTTTATTATTTTGTTGATGAAATTTAATTTTTTTGTCTACCTATTTGTACAGTGCCTTTTCGTATGCTAATATTCAATATATAATTTTATAAATTGCAAAAGAATCTTGGCTGTACTAAATTGATGAAATCGACGAAATCGACAGGAATTTCCCATTTCATTGTAAGTAGAATCAGTAATCTTTTTATTTTTAAGTCGACAATTTTGAGAGGTCTTTGGAATAAGTTAGCTACCAACTTATTTCTCTTTATTTATGTTATATATAACTCTTACATATTTCATTTACAAATTGTGGAAGCGACCAGAAGTTGCCTGCAAATGCATGCTCTAATGTCTTCACTTGATTTTTATTTAATTTTTTGTTTCAATGACGATTTTTGCAATGATATTTCCTTCAAAAATATATGATTTAGTAGCACTATTTCCTTTGGTCAAGAAGCTTTAACTTTGAAGCGGCTTTCCTTCTTTTCATTAGAATTAATGAAATTAAAATTTTTCGTTTTGTTAAATTGGATATTTGCATTCTATTCGTATTAAACGATAAAGTTTAGCATATCATTTGATCCCGCACAAATCCCAACGGGTATATAAGATTTGTGTTTGAAAACCACAATTTGGAAGCTAATTCCTCATAGTATTTAATCATTGTGTGTTTGTTTTCAATCTCAACCCCAATTGACTTTCTGCTCTTCTATCAAATTGCACTGAAAGTACGAAAATTCTCATCTTTCACAAAACTTTCATGCACATTCACGACCCTATTAATTTTCTCAGAGAAAATGGAATGAATCATTACTTGCATACTTCTGTAAATATTCGTACGATTTCATCATAAAGTCAAATTTGCAATTAGATCTTTTTGGTTAAATAAATTCCTTTGATTGAATTTAATAAATTTGTTGTTTTATCATGCTTACAAACTATATTAGAGATCCGTTTGTAGGTCAAGATAAAAAGTTTAAATTGAACCGATTTAAGTTCAGAGAGTCAAAAGTTTCCACTATGTAATCAAGAAGTTCATTTTTTTGTTCGTTACATCATTATTATTATTTTTTGGTTTGATATTAAAGTCTGAAACTTGTATTGGATTTTTATTTCAAAAAAATATCCTTGCGATTTCTACAAGGAAAATAAAAAGCACAACTCGCAATACTCGTGCATAAACCATTAGGATGATTTCTTTTACTTTTATAGCTCATCATAAAATGTTTTTGTTGTAATTTATGCTTGCAATTGGTTGAAAAACCAAAAACAACACCTGTGGCTTCTGTGAAAGTGAAATTACACGGAAAAAATCTTTAAATAGAAAATAAATAATAAAAATTAAATATGAGTTTCTTGTATTATTATTTCAAAGTTTTTTTTTTAATATAAATTTATTTAGATAAATATTAAATTATTTCTTCGGAGAACGAGAAATGTTTCAAGTGTATTCTCTATCTAGAAAGTTCATTATTTGAAAGCAATACATATTTGTATATTAAAAAACAAAATTGACAAATAATTTGAGGAAAATTGCTTTAAAATTTCTAAATCATTCAATTTCGAATAAAAATGCACAGTGCTTTGTGTGTAATATCGTACAGCAAATTTTTCAAAGTTGCACTTACAGAACTCGTAGAGTTCGTGAGTCGACGCTCATTTGTTGAGTTTTGAGAAACAAAAGAAGTGTCCGATATTGCAAGTTATTCCAAATTTGGCACATAAATTTTGAAACTGGATCGTGCTTTGCCTAGGGTATAAGTTACAATAGCCGCAAATCAGGGTGACAACTCAGTTTTTCAGAAAAATAAAAATTGTTTAATTTCTTTAAATTGTCACAAAATAATCGGGGTAGATTTATATTTGTGAACTTCCTGTTGTGAATCTACGTAGGGGGAGGCTTTGATGTTTCGCACATACGCTACCATCGGACACTTCGAATTTCTCCGGTATTACTTTATAACTTTCACTGATGGCTATATATTTTAGTAGCTAGTCTTAAATCACACCTTTCCTGAAAAAATTGGGAGTCTAATCCTTTTCCCCTAGTTTTAGGAAACAAAAATTAAAAACAGGTCCAAAACTGTAATTTTGCTGTGCAATATTTCATACGATTGTGCACAATTAATATCACTTTTCTGAAAAACTACTATCACACAGGGTAGAAGGGTTATTAGGAATCAGATTTAAGTAAAAATCTTTTAGGCTGAACAGGCACTTTTTGTGGGTGGAACAAAATTCACAAACTTGACTCAGATTCATCGATCGCACATAGAAGACATGGCTTCTCTCACATTTTCCAAGAAACTTCATTTTAGATGCGATCCCTCATATTCACATCTATTGTAATCTACCGATTTGATCCACCACTAAAAAGGAAAACTTAAAAATCGTAAAGTTGATAAACAAGAAGTAATTTGACTCAAATAGGTTGCAGTTGAGTAATTATTAAGCAATTTTGCATTTCTTTGATATAAAAATATTTTTCAAGCTTGCACAAACTGAATGTGCAATGAAAGAATCACATCTACAATAAGCTCACACAGTTTACAACTGGTTTTTGACAATCTTTGACATAACCTCACTATTGTGTTGTTTTTCATGTCAAAGAAAAGAAATTGTCCGTAAGAAGATGTTTTGTGAAAATTTTAGCTTGTTCACCTGCTGAAGCTCAATATCTGTGCTAAATCCCGATTCCTGCAGCTGCAGGAACAGGGAAATCTTCAATGATGCGCATTCAAAGGTTTTTGTGCATATCCGGCTCCGTGGAGGAATGGTGGAATCTTGTGTGGTCTTCTCGCTTGCAAAGTTTTAGTCAATTTTTAGCTTTAAAAACTTATTGATTCGTGTAAATTTGGTGATATTTGGACTTTTCAAGAAAGTATTCATCAGATTTAACCGTTTCCGGAGTGAAATTCTCGTAGAATCAAGCAAAAAAATGGTTTTTAATGTCAATAAAACATCTCTCATAAAAGTTCCAAAAAAGTGATATTAAAATGTTTTATTTCTTATAAAAATGGTTTAATCAAGTAGATTAGAGTTCCCTTTAAACAATGATGTGCAACTTTTAGTGTCCGGTGCAAAATTTACGGTGAAAATGGGGTGTTCAATGATGGCGTGAATCGTGTGCGATAATAGAAACTTGATTCATCTATCGGACAAATCGCCATTCAATTTTCATTTTCCTCTGGAGGAAAATCTAAGGATTTCCTGGGATTTTGTTTGGTGGGATTATGAACCTTATAAGTAAGACATTTTTTTGGCATAGTTGGAGAATCCATACGGTTTGCATGGTAGTCAGAAAAAATCACTGAACTTGAACATCATTTTTGTGTGCGAAAGTTCAAAGCCTCCCCCTATCTCTTTTTTCACACTTTAAATTTTAAGCAATATTCAACATTTGTTATAATTTTTTATCATTAAAGTGATATTAGGAGCTTTCTTTTTCAAAAATAGAAAATTTAAATGATTAACTCAAAAATCAAGAAAAAAAAGTAAATGAACATAACTAGGTGGGAATTCCGGAAATCGTCGGGAAAATACAATTCACTCAGGGAAAACTCATCAACTTTTTCCAGAGCTTTCGGCTCGGTCTCCAAGCCTTCATCAGTGACTGGAGCAAAAAGAAAAAGAAGCCACTCTTTATTCATCAATTCAATATATAAAATTTCTCTTGCACTTACTCAAGTCTTTTAAATGTTCTCTGAAATTCATTCATTAATTGGGTCAGGATGTTCACAGTACATGTAGAGGGAAAGGGGGCACACTTTTTTACAATTTTGTAGAATTTCTCTAACGCCGTTTTTCACAATTTTCTTCACTTTTCTTCTTTCTTGGGCTTTGTCGTAGTAGGGTAAAGTGGTACAAGTTGGACAGAGCTTTTTTCTTGATAAATTTAGTACTTCATTTTTATTTGTATATTTTTAATGCTTTAGTTTTATAATTTGGTTCCTTGTGCTTAAAAACAAATTTTGTATACTGTATTTATCAAGAAAAAAGCCATGTCCAACTTGTAACACTATGTCCAACTTATATCACTTTACCCTATCCAGCAGCTTGTCTTTGTCCGCATTGATCTCTTTACCAGTCTAGAGATTAAGCATACCATAATAACCCGTAAAGTACCATAATAACCCGTAATACAGTTCATACAATTCCTACAGTTTTCCTTATTCCTTGAAGTGAAAAAATGTGGGACCTATGTATCGAGCTTTTAAACACATTGAAGCTTTTCTAAATAGCGAAATACTATCGAATTATTGTTTTCCAAAATCTTGATAATCTCTTCAATTCGTTAATTTTTTTCCACTCGAATACTCACAATATTGCCATCAATGTTAGAGACCATTTAAAGTAAAGTTGATCTTTTCAATAATTATATCCTTATATCGAAATTTTCTAAGCCATTCTTCAATAATTTAAACACGATCTAAATAAACCTCCAAAATGCTTTTTTTTTGGAAGTCCAACACTCAGGCCTTTCCAAAATTCGACTAACATTTAACATTAAATACTACAAAGGTACCTTTTCGCTCCTTACGTATTTAAAAGCCCTTCAAAGGACATATCGACTTATAAGAAGGATACTCAGCATTAGAGGGATGTAAGACAATATAATCATACCAGTAAAAGCAAAAAGCTAGAGGAAACCTACGGGATACTCCTTAAGTATAAGTTATAATAGCTACTCCTTAAGCTATAATAAATTTTAGCGTTATTTACTCCGAATTATTATCATAACCGAACTTGTAAAATGTAAAAAAAACTTTTTCGGCCACTCGAATTTAAAATCTGAGCTAAAAGTGGCGTATAGTCTTCAAAATTCGGAATTAGACAGAGATGACTTTATTTTCGGACACTCCCACTTCCAAAGACTTCCAAGCACTTTATTTTTAGTTGTACACCACTTCTGATCCTAATATTTCCCCCTTGCTGTTGACTCTAATGGAGATTGACTCTATCGAGGTCCTACTGTACTTCTATTTCCTCTTCTCGAGAACCACAACGTTTCCTATTACAAATGTCTGACGAATATGAGTCGTGAGCATTGTACCAGTCGGGTAAAAGTACGTCATCATTTTCGCATTTATCCACCGGGCTCACCTTGAAACATCTTGGTTGTACACCACTACTAACCGTAATCTCTCTGTTGCAGATTCGAATTTGAAATGAGAATGTACTAAATGTGAGGGGTCAGCCATTGTTTAGTTTAGTGTTGCCATAGCAGAAATGAAATGTCATTTTGTGAAAGAGATTCCGAGGACGAACACGCGAGACTAGAATCTGTGAAATCTATTGAAAACCTGTAAGTAGGAAACAAGGAAAATAGGGATTATGCAAGCTTATAGAATGTTCTATTTATAGGGAAATTTATATTGAAAGGAAAGAAAGGATTTATAGCGATTTAAAGAGGGCAAGTCGACTGCTCAGATATGAAAAGTTAGGGTTAGAATAAAATAGATAATCATGGATGACTCCCTCTTTTCAGATCTTTAATCATTATCATTATCACATTATCACATTATCACAATCATAGAGATTTTCCACGAACCAGTTTGATACGGATTTTTGTTTAAATAAAGAAAATATTTCCGATGGAGAAATTTGACAACAACACTCTCCCCCTTGATCAAGATTCTTTAGGTAGGAATTATGATAAGTTGAAGTTAAAAGAACAAAACATGTTTATTCAATTCAACGAATTCAACCATTTTTGTCTGGGCTATACAAAATTGCAATGACTTGATCTTATTTATTTACCATTTTTCCTATGTGCTTATTTAGCTTTATCAGCCCCCTTATCTCACCTTCTTTTGAATGCCTCACTTTCTCAACAAACTTATCATTATTTGCATTTCGACAAACAAGTCCACAAAGTGCAAATTTCGCAGATGAAGAAATGCGATAGAGGCCGGATCTTTACTCAATAAAAGACGATCTGTAGAATATTTAACAGTCATTTTAATGAACCTTTAAAAAAAATTCACAAAAGTTCTACAAAAAGTGCCTTGTTCATCATTTTTAGATCGCAATTTAGTACTGAATTACCCACTATTATTCCTATTCTTAGCATTCTACAAGCTTTATTGTACAGCAATAAAAGTAAATGCCTTTGACAAATGATAAGTTAATCAAGGTATGTTTTGTTTATCTAAGAGTAATTCACAAAGAGAAATAAAGGTGATTCGGTCACCTATCTGAAAAAAAAACATTACACCTTGATGAAATAAACATCCAACTTTTTTGCTAGAAAAATTTCGCCGAAACAAATTTTTAGAGATTCTTAACGAAAAATTGACGAAGAAAAGATAAATGGAATCTCAGTAGCGCCGATTTGCATAGCGATGTTTTTTGTTCGTATGAGTATCATTTTAATTGTGATTGCTAGTTGGAAATTGTCGCGTTCACCGTAAGTTTAAATCTATATCATACACTTTATATCCCAAATATTGCTGCCCAGATAAATCTCCCCGCGAGATTTTGGGGAAAGGAGCTGCCCTAGAAATGTCACCCGTTTTGAGAAAATTGCATGAATGTGTGTAGGCGAAAATGCTGAGCCTGGAAGTCCTTTAGAGTTCTCCATGTTCCCCACCCTTCTTGATGACTTTGAGCTTGGGAGCTGGTGGGGGCTTTGTGTCACTGGGAATATCCTCGTGGATGGGAATGGTCTGCTTTGGGGGTGCTTCTGTCGTTTTGGGAGGGGCTTTTGTGGGCGGCGGGGTGGTTGTGGTTGGTTTAGGGGTGGTGGTGGTGGTGGTAGTTGTTGGTTTAGGCGTTGTTGTGGTCGTTGGTGGTGGCGTTGTCGTCGTTGGCTTTGGCGGTGGCGCTGTCGTCGTTGGTTTTGACGTTGTCGTCGTTGGCCGGGGAGTTGTGGTAGTTGGCGTGTCCTTTTTGCTCATCAAATGCTGAGGCACCTTCACCCTTCCCATGTACTTGCTGAACGGCGATCCCAGGTAATAGTGCTCGCCCACCTGCAGCAAATGACAAATTCCACCGAGTTGGCCATCAGTGCCATGTAGAGCCGCTACAATCTTTCCCGTCCAATCAACTTTGAGGATTGTAACGCGTGGTCCAAAGAGCCAATTGGAAGTCTCAAAGTGTCCAATAGCATGATAGATTTTCTGTGTGTAGACATTTGGCACAGCGTTCGAGATGAGCCGGAAGGGTGTCTGAATAAGATACACCAATCGCAGAAGGAATTTCCGGACCAGCGGAACTTTGGCCAAAGAGCCCAAAAGGGAAGGATTCTCCTTGTCGCTTGGTGCAACAAGTGGCACCCAGAATCCATCTTCAGCCGGTGATAAGTTATCCGGATGTCCTGGTAGATTGTCCAAGAAGACTTGCCACGTTCCCTTCCTCTCTCCTTTGAGATAGTATTTTCTCAATCTACTAGCTCCAGTTTCTGCCACAACGATAAATTCCTCTCCTGGACTCAGCAGAAGCCCATTAGCAAAGAGCATTTCATCAATCAAGGTTGTGCTGACATTCCTTGCCCGATCGTAGTGAATGAGCCTTCCAGCCGGATTTGCCAGCATTGTGAACATCCCATCGTCCAGACCAAAGTCCGAACACGAGTCTGTCCAGTAGATATCTCCAGAACTGTGCACAGCCACCGAATTGGCAATCTTTGGGCGACGAGGAGTAGTTCCTTTAACTTCCTGATTCATAGACACCAAAAGCTGCTTCTTCCCATTCACCAGATTCACCTGCCAGATCCCATAGAAAGCATCCGCTACGATCAGATGATCCTTCTTGACGTCCAGTGACATTCCCAGGGGACGTCCACACTTGGCTTCCTCATAAGCTCCCTCACAGGGCGCCCCAAATTTCGCCACGTGTGTTATATGATCACCATTAATACGGATCACCTCACCCCCCTGGATACCTGTATAAATGCTCCCACCCACAGCCAGAAGGTGCTCAGGCCCATGGACCCTACCCTCAAGCAGTCTCTCGCCTTCATTCAGGTACCCATTCAGTTCCAGAACACCCTGCAATTCAGCAGGTTGGCCAACTCTGCAAAAGCCAAAGCAAACGTCATCACCTCACCTTCGTATCTCCGGCAATTAAATCACACAATTCCCCTTCAGCGGAATAGAGGCCAAGGGTCAACAGAAGGCCCCAATGTCCAAGACATTGCAAAAAACACTCTCAAACTTAAAAAGAAATAACTTCCACACACTTACTCGACGGGAGAAAAGGGAAAAGTCGTGTGAGGCGGAACTCCCGGCAGGAGTACCACCAAGAAAAAGAATGCCAGGAAGTAGAGGAATCTCTTAACACATCTGCAGCACAAACCCATCTTTATGTGGTTTTTATTGCGTGTTTTTAATCACTTTTTCCGCGAGCTACACTTCCACTTCAACTAAACTGTCCAACTCATATGACATGACGAAATTGCCGGATGCCCAATAAAAAAGCTTATGCTTAAGAAGAAGTTGGAAATTACATGGATTTGTCTAAATAGTCAGTGGACGTGTCCTCACCTACGGTATTAGTAAATAAAAAATAAAATACAGTAGACTCTTCGATATCCAGCACTTCGATATCCGGGTGACAGCTGCCAAACACTGGCGGTTGATATATTCAAAATTATTTTCACTAAACATGAAGTTTGTCCAGAGTGAATTAAAGTATTATTAACATTGTATCGAAGTTTTTAATACATAATTGTGATAAAAAATGAAACATAAGCACACCATGAAGAAAATTCTCTTTTTCTTTGTCAGACAGAAAATAAATTCACACTGCACAAAATAGAAAAACCGTTGATCATTCAAAAAACCTAAATGTCATTTTGTCCCCCAGTCAGCCGGATATCGAAGAGTCTGCTGTAATCTTTACTTCAATTTTTGATAAATATTTTGCTAAAATGTCAAATTTAATTTACAATTGCTACGATCATCATACTCATAATGTTATTGCCATGTAATGAAATAAATTCGTAACATACAGTGCTCGCTTCGTTATCCGGATGATTGGGAGACAATATGACAGATGTCAACTTTGTAATCCAGGTAAATTTTTTGAATTTGTTCAACGTCTCGAAAATATAATACAAGTTTTTTTTTCTAGAATTATAATAAAAGTTTTAAAGAAGCTTAAAAAGACATAATTAGAGAATTCTATGCTATCACTGAGAGAAATCCGAAAAAGTTAAAATAACATGCCGGAAATGTTTATTTTACCCTGCAGTATTGATCCGAAATCGGTGTATATGCTTTTTAGGTGTATTAGGGGTTAAAGTTACCCCTTTTCATGTTAATTTTACCATTAAAAAGGTGTAAAATTAACATAAAAATGTTGATATATTTTTACACCTTAAAAGTGTTAAAGTTATGAGGAAAAAATGTTAATCGCATACCCGTTTTTCTCTCAGTGATTATACTTCATTTATTAAACAAAAACCTCACAGGATAATTCATTTTCATTGCTGAACACACAAGCATACATGACCTCAAAATTATTTTAAATGTAACCGTCCATATCGTCCGGATTAGAAAATTTCCGGATTATTATTAAAATATAAATTTAGTGCAGGGCGAAGTAGGGCATCTTTGAAATTGAGATTTTTCATCTATTTTTAAATAAAATTAAACCTTATTGGAACTTCTCAAACAGTTTGAGAAGCTAAATTACATTATGATATAGCTCAGTTCCACTTAAACATAGGAGAAAAATCCCAATTTCAAAGGTGTCCCACTTCCCCTACAATTAAATGAAATTAAAAATATTAAAAAAAAAACATTACGTGAGAATTCAGTCTTTAATCAACAACAGTGAATCGAAAATATTCTTCGACCGAATTTTGTATTTGCCATTCATATGAGAACGATTTTTGATATTTGGTTAAACTTTAACGTCACCACGATAGTTGCAATGTTTTTTTTTTACTATTTGGTTCGATTCTAATCATCCTATGTTCCATCCTCGACGTTAAAACACTAATTTAAAGCGCCCCAATTCCTTCCCAGACTCCCGGAACGCGAAACTGTCTTTAAACGAGGTACTTCGCAAGGGGTAACTCATTTTCATTTTTTTCTGACAAGGGTTTCTGGTTTCTCGAGTTTCGCGATGCAAAAAGTGGGTTTCTCGGGTTTCGCTATGCAATTTTTGACTTTCTCGGCGATGCAATTTTTGGGTTTCTCGGGTTTCACGATGCAGACACTGGGTTTCTCGGGTTTCGCGATGCAATTTTTGGATTTCTCGGGTTTCACGATGCAAAATGTGGGTTTCGCGAAGCGTTTCTCGGACAATTGACGACAATTGACGAACTCCTCGCACACACGATGATGTGCACTTGCAACGACTCCTGTATATCGTACCATAGACGATAGGTAGAGCAAGGACAGTAGAGTGTCCTTGATCAAATACATTCTAACCTCTACCTATCGTCTCTATGGTACATATACAGGAAGGAGTCGTTGGCACTGGCGAAGCTCTCGTGACGAAGTAACTACACCTATAGCACTCTGGGTTCATTTTCTAACTTAAAAGCCTTGAAGGCAAGAAAATCATTGAAATAACTTGAAATGAAAAATAAAAACTAGCGACTAGTTAGGTTGTGTTTCACTGTCGTATTGGTCCTATTGGTCAGTAAAAATTATATTTAGTTACTAAGTGTATGTATAAATAAAACAGAAATTATAAATTGTTAATGATAGAAAATATTGAAGTATTATGGCAAAAAGAAAATAAAGAAATTAGATCCTGAAAATTTTAGTTTGATTTAAATTTATAATAAATTGATCAAAATAAACTGAAATCTATGTATGACTTTATTTTTCACTGACTAAAATGGAATTTTTTACTGACCAGTCTTTACTCTTGTCCTTGTCGTGATTAACACTTTCACGTCATTAGGGTCATATATGACCCGGTGAAAAAAGTTTTTTTTTTGACTATTTACATTAATTGAAATCTATCTGTTTGTGCACGACATCATAATAGAAGGATGTAAGATTCTTGGCTAATTTTCTCAAGACTCCAGATATATTCAGGAAAAGAAAATACTTGAGATCAAAAATCACGAATTTCGAACTTTGTGAAATGATTTTTCTTTTTCAAAATTTTTTATATTCATTTATTTTTTTCAGGAATAAGTTCTTTAGAAACACAAAATAGTTAGAATATCCAAAGATTGTATATTGCATATTTTGATATAATAAACTACTCTCAATTTTCCAAAAAAGCGCGTAGAATTTCCCGGGTCATATATGACCCTATTGTCGTCAAAGGGAAAGTTTGTGAAAGCGTGTTCGTGCCAACAATGTAGTTGGGACAGTTGGGATATTGTTTTTCTTTGTGAAATCCAGAAGGAAAATATCTTGCTCCTGGACATTTCATCATATATCTGATGAATTATAACATAATTTTGCAATATTTTAGAGAATTCTGCAAGCGTCCCATATTGTGCAATTGTATTGAATGGATTTTGAAAATGGTATGTATACTTCCCTTGCCGACAATAGGGTCATATGTCATATATGACTCGGAGTTTTTCCGAGCTTTCACGCAATGGAAATTTTTTTTCCTCTCAGAACTATTATATTTGATCATAAAGCATTAGGAAAAACTCAATTTTACATGAATTCACTTGCTGAGTAAAAGCGTGACGCGAAAGAGTTAAATATTTAGTTCCTATAAAATATTTTTTTGTCTCATGGCAAAAAGATCAGTTCGGAAATTGCTCCGGGGTATCTCATTTATATAAAATTATAGCCTTAAACATGCATGGAAGTTCTTTTCTTGCTCCCACCCTAATCTATATATTTATTTTTTTTTACTAAATTATAAATTTATTTCCATGTCATACGACATCCTTGGACTGTTCCATGGAATACAAGTTGCAGATTGACTTTTTGTTGGGATTAGTCGTTCAGTGATTCGAAATGAGCGCGACATGGAATTTTAAACTTGTTTCGGCAATTTTATGGTACAAATTATTAATTTATCTGTTCGAGAACTAAAATGGATTTACAGAAAGATCAATTTAAGAGAATTTAGCAAGAAAAAGTTTAGTAATTGCTGTTAAAATTATTAAGTTGCTTGTTAGTTGCGTGCAACTAGTTGGATTTTCGATTTAGCGGAGACACTTGCGATCAGCAGGGTTTCTTCGGAGAAAGTGTTGGTGCGTGCCGGAAATATTGACATGTCAGTAGAAATTTGGCGAGAGAAAAAAGACCGATTGCTTGTGTTGAGAAATTCAGCAAAATATCCGTGAAAAAGTGAATTGAGAGGAAAAAAGTGGCCAAAAAGTTAAAGTTGAGTGTACAGAGTATATTATAGAGTACAAGGAGTAATCCTAAATATAGTTTGAGAGTGATAAAACCTGCTTGCAAAGGATGTCCAAGTTTGACATGTAAGTGTGAGAGAGAGAGAGCGAGTCACACTGGGAAAAAGATGTAGGTTAAGAAATTCAGGCATTTTCACCTCATTTCCCATGCTAAATTGCTGGGAAAAATGTCCTGAAATGGGCCTGAAGGGTTGTAGGGGATGACTAATGGGTTCTAATGATGGTATTTTTTTGTCTTCCGGCAGGGTTAAGCCCTATATAAGTGACAGTGAAGAGAGTGACACTGAGACTGAGTTCGACATAGAACAGCTTGGACCATTGGAACCTGGACCTGGAGAGCACAAATTGCAGTACAATTACTGTCTGTGGTTTGCCAAGAAGGGCTGCCACCGGACATCTATAACACAAGTGAAAGCCACTGAGGTAGGAAGCCCCAAAAAGAGGCCGAGTCCAAAACTGGAAGCTCACGTGCTTTCCTTTCTCTTTTTTGCCACTGCAGCAGGAGTATGGGAAGTCTCTGCACATTGTGGGCAGGTGTGCCAGTGTGGAGCAGTGGTGGTCACTCTATTGTCACCTCATTAAGCCGACTGCATTGAAGCCCTATCGTGAACTCCATCTCTTTAAGGTAGGCACAATCCTCAAATAATCCCCCATTTTCTCACCTTCTATCCTCCATTTGATCAAATAAAGCTCCTCCAGAGATACTTTGATATCTCTTCACTAATTTACCATCAATTCCCCTGCTCCCTGGCCCCAATTTCCCTCCTATTTTCGCTCCCAAATCCTCCCGTAAGCGTTTCCCGGATTGAAAACAAAAGTTTACGCGGTGCAATCAGCGCCGCGGGTGGGGAGCACAGGAAATTGCATCAAGTGCAACGGAGAAGATTTCGACTGGAGAAATGGAGGGAAAATCTTCTCTTTGCGGAAAAGCCCCCCAACAAGGCATTTCTGCACGGAAATAGCTAATTATAGTGCACGCATGATACTCCGGGAAATCTTATTGATAAAATTCGATGGTATTTCCAGTGCAAAATGCCACGTTATCAGTTTAATTAATAGACACGTGAAGCACTGTCGTGATAACACAGTTTGGCGCAAAAATAAGTGATATTTTGGTGATTCTCTCTGGCCACGGAGGCCACAGACAAGCTTCTCGTCTTTTGTGTGTGCCATCACAACGCAAAATAAACACGTTTTTGCTGAATTTATAAATATTCAAATGAGACGATTGGGGAAACGAAAGTGTTAAGAAGAGAATTTTGAGAAGCAATGAAATATACTGACTGAGAGGACAGGGTCTTCTTGGGTGGGTTTCCTTCTCCTTGGGGGCTCCTTTCAAAGCTTCTGGGGGGATTGGAACATTCAGATTTGAGAGAAAAATCAAAATTTAATAATTTAGAGAAGCTTTCCTAAAGAAAAATTCGATTTTCTCAAATTTCTGAATTAAAGCATTTAATAAATATTCTTTTCTCAACGCGATTATGCTCAATAAGGTCTTATTCACACGTTCTTTAAATAATTATCATATAAAATATTTTAAATCATAAAACGCGACACACCTTTTAAATCAGGAAAATTCATGAAACCAAAATTTGTATCTGTTTCACAAACGTATTGCATGCATATACAGTGGCGACAAGATAAATAGCACAGTTTCGGACACTATAGGGTAAGGGCTCATAATTTTGGACAGTCTGCTTATAAGCATCGATGTTCCAAGTTTGAAGTACGATATTTTCTATACTAATTGACTTTTTTTGTTACAAAAATAAAGAAATGATCGTGTCCCTCTATAAAAAATCGCGTAAAACCAAAAAAAGAAGACAGTTAATTTTTGGTCTCCTAATTTAGACTCCCCCCTAATGCATTGTGAATTAAGGGGAGAGTGTCAATTAGAAAACCAAAACTTAGCTGTTTTTCGGGATTTTTCTTTGAAGGAGAAGGAAACGATCAAGATTCTTGAATTTTTCTTAAGCGCCTCGTCGCACTAGGGTAAAGTGGTACAAGTTGGACAGTGGTAAAAGTTGCACAATGGTACAATTTGGACAGGGATTTTTGTCTTGATAAAGGAGAATGGTCAAAACTATATGGGCGCTGGTCCCGGAATCGCCACAAACGAGAGTAGGCGCATTTTGTAGGTACTGATATAAGATTGAAAAATTGCCGGGACCCAGGACCATAAACGCTGGGAGTCCTTGTAAAAATGCCTTTATCCTTTCGATAAATCGCTGTTTTGACAACGAATTACGCAAGAACGGCTAAAGTGATCTTGATGAAATTCGGTATAGGGTCACTGTATGACTTAAAGTTTTTATCCATGCATATCACCCCCTCCCCCCACCCTCCATTCTGATAGCCCCCATACAAAATGAGGGCGTTTTACCTTATAACTCATTTCTAAGAGGAGGTAGAAAGCTGAAATTCGACAAGGGAACAAAGCTTAGGGAATACTTTTAAACCATGTATAATATCTCCCTCCTCTGTCCCCCTTTCTGGTAGCCCTCATACAAAATGAGAGCATTTTACCTTATAACTCCTTTCTGAGAAAAGATAGAAAGTTGAAATACAGCATAGGAACAAGACTTAAAGAAGACTTTTTAACCATACTGACCAAACTCTTCGTCCATCACCCCTTCTGGTAGCCCCCTTCTGGTAGTTGGACAATGGTACAATTTGGACAGGGCTTTTTTTCTTGATAAATTTAGTACTTCATTTTTATTTGTATATTTTTAACGACCAGCGCACAATAACTTTTGTTTGTAAACATGTTTTCAAAATTTCCCATGAGAGTGAGCGAGATGACTAGATCTAGATCTCACTCACTCTCATTTCAATGTCAAAAACATGTTTACTAAACAAAAGTTATTGTGCGTTGGGCATAATGCTTTAGTTTTATAATTTGGTTCCTTGTGCTTAAAAACAAATTTTGTACTGTATTTATCAAGAAGAAAGCCATGTCCAACTTATACCGGCGAATTGTCCAACTTGTAACACTAATTCCAAATTATATCACTTTACCCTACTCCCTCTTAATTGCGAAAAATTTGCAGTTCGTAATTTTTGTTTAAAAAAAATCAATTCCTTAGTGTATTTCATATTTAAACTAAGAAAACCCGAAGAAAATCGTGAAATCGGAACTTTTTTCAAGGTTTTTGAAAAAAGATACATTTCTGGGACAAAATTTTGACTTTCACATGCTTTTTGGGATTGATCGAAACGTGTCGTGCGATTTTTTTTTAATTTTTGGCGATGTTTTAGAAATTATCCAGGCGGATATTTCGTTCTTATAGGAAAATACCATTGAATCATTCCTATTAACTGGTTTTCAAGTTTAAATGTTAAAAAGGCTGTAGAGAGCGTATTTCTCAACCGAATGGTATCAGGTTTTGGCTCCTTGGAAAGGTCTTGAAATTCTTGACAAGCCTGAACCGATTGCAATCGGTTATGAACTATTTTTTTAATCAAAAATCAATTTTATTACTTCTAAGCTACTTTGGGGGACTTTTGAGTGATTTATGAATCGGTACAATTCGGTTGGGCACTCAATGAGTCAAGTGGTAGAGCACTCGCTCTATGATACAAGTGTCCCGGGTTCGAATCCTCTTTAGGTCACCAGGGATTTTTCTGGCATTAAAGGTGTACGGATTGCATCCAGTGAGCTTCATTGCAATTGATTCCACGGACATGGGACTGACAACCTCATCCCGTACAAGAAAAAATAATAATTCATGTCTAGAAATCCCCTTGCGTGAAGGCCTTGTTCATTCATGGAATGTTGTGCCAGCATTATTATTATTATTATTATTATTACAATTCGGTTGCGAATCGGTAAATGGTAAATGACGTGAAAGTACTTTTGAGGTATAGTATTTAAGTTAGGAGTCCGAGCATTCTGCAAAGCCTGCAACGCTCTGCCATGAATATTTGCTTCCTATCAAATATTCGTTATTGTATATTTAAATTAAAAAAAAAATAATACTAATGCGCCACTGGCGGTGATTAGCCAAACTTGCAGTGTTCCAATAAGCTGTAAAGCATGAAATAACCTATTCATAGTGTCCAAAACGATACGAATCCATTCACAAAAATTACAATGAGTTATATAAGGGTGATTTTCCGGATTTTGGAGGATAATCAAAGCCCTTTGCCTTGCAGAGTGGAATAAAGCCAATGTGGGAGGATCCCGGCAATGCCAAAGGCGGGAAATGGGTGATAAAACTTCGCAAGAATAAGATTGATCGTGCCTGGGAAACTGTTTGCATGGCGATGCTGGGTGAACAATTTCTTGTGGGGCCCGAAATCTGCGGAGTTGTCCTGTGCACCAAGTTCCCGGTAGGTTATCTCTAAATTTTTCCAGCGATTTATTAAATGATGGAAGCAAAAATACTGGAAAAACGATGAGTTTCAAAATTTGACTTTTAGGAAATTGTGATTTCAGCGCCACTAGCGGTGAACATTAGAAGTTTGTATGTACTGAAAAGTTGATTTGAGCTTTTTCGTGTTTCCAGTGTTTTTTTTTTTGTTGGATTAGTTTGTGTAATACGGACTAATGGTGGCTCATTTTGCATGATATTGAGTTTCAGGAGGACCTGCTCTCCGTGTGGAATCGCACGGCGACAGACCAAGCGAGCACAGCTAGGATAAGGGACACACTCAGACGGATTCTCAACTTACCTCCGAATACTCCCATGGAGTATAAGCCACACTGTGATAGCTTAAAGTGAGTTAATTTTCTTTCAGCTTTAAATAAATTAATTTAAAAGATGGAATATTAAAGAATAATTTTTAAACATTTTGCAGAAAATCAAAAACATTACTAAATAAGAGTTGAGCTTATCCTCCAGAAAGAACCTCAATTCTCCTTTTCATCCTGAGTCTCCTATTTTTTTGATCAGAAGAATTAAAAATGAGAGAAAAAATACCGAGAAAAAAATTGTTAAATAGCATCCCTCATCAATCCATTCACCAAGAAAAAGACAAAGAAAATATCCCGAAAAATATTCAGAGGAAAAAAATAAAAATAGTGACAAAGTGACAAAAAGGAGTTTCTGGACTTTCTGCCAACAAAACACAGCTTGTTTTTTTCGGACAAAAAACAAAGAGAATGAAAAAAACAGGAAAAAACTTACCGAGAGGAAAAGAAGTTCATAAAATTTGTGGATTTTCGATTCAGAATAAAACATTTGTTTTACAGAAAAAAACAATATCTTGTCATTGTATTGCGTGGGAGTTGATGGGGTGGGGATGATCCACAGGTCGCAAAAACTTCCCACAGGGATTTGCCAGAGCAAGGAATGACAAATTAGTCTCAATGTTTGGCATACTTGGAGGATTGGTGATCTGGGAATTGCCTCAGAGACACGCACGTTGATTTTTTTTGTTTCTTTAGCTTGAAAGTGGAGCAGAATGTCTTCCTGAAGCTTCCTATTTCTGGCTTGGGTGGAAATTGAAATAAGTAAGTCAAATAAGTAAAGATGTGAAAAGTGAACATATTTTTGGCAGAAGAGAACTAAGCTAATCACTTACACGTTTGTGCCTCTTTATGCGACTAATTTCAGCAACAAGAAACTTAAGTTTATGGTTCTGGCACACCTTTTAGATCAGGGAAATTTCATGAAGTCGAAATTCGGATCAATTTATCTCTCATACGCTTTGCATAATGTCTATCTCAGTCTTTCGCATTCCAAATTCAGTTGAGCTAAATTGAATTTGGAATTATGTTTAAAAGAAGAAGAAGAGTACGATTTCTTACACGAGATCCTCGGGGCTTCCTTGAAAGAGGGTACTGAACTTTCCCAGCCTATATAGAGATATTTCCTGTACTTCTTGCTAAATTCTCTGCTTGAAATATTATATCCATGCTCTTTGATGTTCTATTTAAACTTTTTCCAAAAAAACATCTCGACTGAAGTATATCCTTAAGTGAAAATTAATTTCATGGATTTCTCACAAGGGAGGTCATCGAGTCATCAAATTCTGATTAGCTTCATATTAAGAACATAGACGGGGTTGGGCATCATAAGGATTGTGTCATACTCAAAAACTGTTAATTTTTTCCTTTAAAAAAAAGCGTTAAGAGTGATTTCGTAAACTGTATATCATAAAGAAAATCCTAGAACCAGCAGACGCAGCAGTGGCGCAGCGGGCTAGCGGATGGTATCTATAACGCAAAGGTCTCGAGTTCGATTCTTGCTTAGCGCCGTTTTATTGTTTATTTTTTTTATTCCTATTATTTTTTTTAATCAGATATACATTTTTTATCGTTTTTTTTATCACTGACCGTTTTTTTCATTGATATACTAATATTTGCTTTGCATTGTAATATACTCCTAATATGAATGTTTAACTAAAGTAGCGTTTTAAAAGCTCTTTTACGACGCGTCTGCTGATCTTTTTTTTTAAGGAATAGAAATTAAGAATTCATCCTCATATGGTCTTATTTGTCCTAGATATACATAGCGTTATTTTTATTTATTTTTTAAAACATTTGCCTAAGCAATGTGTCTTGAAAAATATATCAATAAATCTATGTATAAAGGATAGAGAATTATTATAATCAATAATCTGCACAAAATCACGATATGTGGCATTTTGCTATATTTGAAAATTAAATTCAATATTGTTTTGTAAAATGTATATTTGATTAAAAAAATAATAGGAATAAAAAAAATAAATAATAAAACGGCGCTAAGCAAGAATCGAACTCGAGACCTTTGCGTTATAAATACCATCCACTAGCCCGCTGCGCCACCGCTGCGTCTGCTGATTCTAGGACTTTCTTTATCATATACAGTTTATGAAATCACTCTTAGCGCTTTTCTTTAAAGAAAAAAATTAGCACTTTTTGAGTATGACACAATCCTTATGATGCCCATCCCCGTCTATGTTCTTAATATGAAGCCAATCAGAATTTGATGACTCGATGACCCCCCTTGTCAGAGAAAACCAATTCAATTTTGAAACCAATTGAACTTATTTACAAAATTTTACTACTTTCACGAGATTATTCTATATTCTCGAATTGAATTTCGAGCTCTGAATATCAAAATCTTGGCTTGGCCACCTAACCTCTTGAACTCCTGACTTCAATCCAATTGAAAATATTTGGGGGATTCTTGTTTGGTATTCATTTTGATATTAAATTAAAAAAATTAACTCAATTAAAATTTTAAAAAAATGTTGCGCTGTCAAAAAATTATCATAAACCAAAATGGAAATAAATTTTCCATAAACAGGCTAGTGAATTTTTCATACCTTCTCCGTAGGAAATTTCCTAGAGATTTCCCCAAGAAATCTTAAGCAAGCTTTGGAAAATCCGGAAAAACGAAGGGAATATTTCCCATGCAATTCCTAATGGACCTTGTTAAGAAATTTCCATAGTTTACCAAGAGTATTTCAATACTGATTCCACTTAAATTCCTATGGTAGAAAATATTTGGAAAATAATAATAATATAATAATGCTTGCACAATGTTCCATGAACAAGGCCTTCACGCAAGGGGATTTCTAGACACGCATTATTATTATTTTTTTTTTGTACGGGATGAGGTTGTCAGTCCGGTCAGTCCATGCCCCGTGGAATCAAGCGCAGTGAAGCACACACTGGATGCAATTCTACGACCTTTAACGTCAGAAAAATTTCTGGTTACCTAAAGGGGATTCGAACCCGGGACACTTGCATCATAGAGCGAGTGCTCTACCACTTGACCCATTGAGTGTCATTGAATGGAGAATACTAAGGAAAAATTCTTCAAGCGAACATATAATGTTCTGTGTGAAAGTCCAGGGAATTCTTTAGAAAATTACCTCAGGAAATTTCCACAAGAAATTATTCAAATTTCTCTAGGAAGTTACCGATTTTTCCGAAGCTGAAAATGGTCTTGGGAAATACCTGCGATCTCCATAGGAAACTTTACCTCTAAGCGAAGTAATTTCTCCAGCGATTTAATTTGTACTCCCATATGTGCAATCTTCGGGGATTTCTAGGACAAAATTCCTTGCACAAATAATAAAATTTAATGTTGAAAATCCTAAGGAATATCAGCCATCAATGGAACATTTTCAAGGATTTCTTTGGGAATTTCGTGAGTATTCTAATTACGAAAATTCGAATGGAATTTTCTGTGATCTTGTGAAATTTTCACATCCCAGGAAGGTAATTTCTTCAATTATCTCTTTCAAATTTCCAATAAGGGAATTGCAGATTCACCACGCAACATTGACATTTCTGGGGAAAATCCCAGTGAATTCGAAAGGAAAAAATCCACAGAAATTTCTCTAGGAATTCCCTAAGAGACTAATGAATTTTCCAAGACTGAAAATGCACGAAGAAGTCCTTGTGATTTCCTTAGGAAATTTCCTCAACTCTATAAGGGTAATTTCTTAAGATATTTCTTAAGAAAATTCACTGGATACATGGTGAAATATTCCCAAAGAACCAATGGAGAAATTTCTCCTGGGACGCTGTTTTTTATGTATACTTACATGAGAGTTCAACAGTCCGCTTAAAAGATTTTTTGGTATGTACACTGAGAAAAAAAGAGGGTGCGATTATCTTTTTTTCCTTGTAACTTTAGCACTTATTAGGTGTAAAAATATATCAACATTTTTTAATGTTAATTTTACACCTTTTCAAGGGTAAAATTAACTTGAAAAAGGGTAACTTTAACCCCCAATACACCTAAAAAGCATAATACTTACACCCTGGGGGATGACATTAGCTCTGAAAAATGCGACCAGTTTTAGTGTACATTTTTTCCTGTTTTCGTACACATTTTAGAGGATATCTCCAAAACTACGTAGGTTGCCAATTTCGGGTTTTCGGTTGCCCATTCTATATTAAATTGGCTTTTATTTTGCATTTATATTATTTGCTAATTCATTTTACAATGACAGAAAATAGCTAATAAACTCAAAAGTTTTTTCGGCACACTGGAAACATATAGGAAACATAGGAAATGTCATGCCCCTGCTTACACCGATTTCGGATCAATATTGCAGGGTAAAATAAACATTTCCGGAATGTTATTTTAACTTTTTCGGATTTCTCTCAGTGTACGAGTAACCCAAGTAGTGGATCCCCCATAGAAAAATTTCGAGCTCAACTTCAAATTACCTTGCGAAGGAAAAGTAATACAATTTTGTGCATTTCGATAATTTTATTAAAATCAAAATTTCCATGAAAATTGTTGCTTCACGTAATTTTTAATGAATCTCCTTGTTCTCTTCGCATCTTTTCGGATTAATTCACAAAATATAAAAAAGACTTCTATAATTTCTCATTCTCACTACCTCATCAAATTCAAGATGCATTTTTTTGCCTCACAATATCTACATAAAAAAAAAGAATAAAACATAGATAAACTAATATTAGTTTTTGAAGAGGAAAATGTTCATTTTAAAGATTTCACAAAATATCTTTTCTCTTTTTGCATGACTTTTATGTATAATATTTTTTAACCACTTTTTTTTTGGGGATATTTTCACACATTCTTTTAGTAAATTCATAGAGTTTCTGTTGTATAATAGTATTTTTTTTTATTTAATAAAAATCCTAACTAAGAAAAAGGCGTTAGAAATAAGGGGCTTTTTTTCTACTCTCTCCAACTTTTGTCAAAATTAAAATTGGCAATTGACTCACTTTTTTTTTGATTTTCGTCGCATAATTCTAGAAGAAATTAAAAGAAAACAGGCAACATATTGAGGAAAATGTAGACAGATAGTGCGAGAAAATTGTGCCAAGGATTTGAGGCGCATTTGATTGGGGATTTTGTGGAGAGTGGAGAGGAGATAAATGGCCAATGTTAGTCCTCATCTTCCTTCCACTTTTCCCGTGCCTCAATCCGTGCATCCGGCACAAGTTGATTCCTCACTCCACCCAAGACATTCGTAGTGGCCTGTGTGGCCAGCACAATGGGCTTCACCATTGTCGAGGGAATCTCACGCACAACAGCCCCAACAGCCCCCGTGTAACCCTTCTGATCGTGCTCAAGAGCTGCCACTTCCATAATCGTATGCACCGTCTCACCAATTCCATCCCTCACAATCTGATAGGCATTTGCAACTCCCTCTCGGATGTCCTGTGGTGGCTGCACTCGCTTCCTCTTGCCCTTCCTGTAGCCCCTCACACGGCGCACCGTTGGCCCAGGTGACACCATGTCGTAGGCCGTTTCTGCTGTTATCTACAAAGTCAATTACACAAAACCAATTGCATAAATTCATTAAATCGGGTTCAACAAAAACACTTCCAAAAATATTTGGATTTTCGGATATTCAAATATTCGGATATATGGATATATAGATTTTCGGTTACTTGAATATTTAAATTTTCGAATATTTGTATTCTCGGATTTTTGAATATTTATTAAATATTCAGATATTTACGTTTAATTTTATTCTTTTTGCAAATTAGTTGCCTGTAATCCGTAGATCTTATTTATGTATTTTAGAAAAATATTTAATTTTATTTCATATAAAAAATAATTGTTTTCCAAAAGTTATTCATTTTTCATGCGTCAAAAGTTTGTTGCCTCATTTGAAAAGTTACTCAAAATGGTCAAAAACATGCAACTAACTTAAAATTAACCTGCTATATTTTGAGTTTATGTCATTTGAGAGGCCAATGGTGGGTTTGGACATTTTTAAAGTTGTCTATGATAAATACATGTGTATAAGAGTAATGATAAATAACAAGAAATAATCTGTTTTTTGATAATTCATACTTTAGGTTAAAATGGCAAGTTAAAAGGAGTTAAAGGGTATGAAATTGTCCAGAGACACTGCCGGAATGAATCTGCGTCGTTAATTGCTAAATTTTATGAAAAATCACGAAAGATTATATTATACATAAAATATTCAAATATTATAGTAATGAGGTATACGAGTACATTTGAAAAACGCTACTGGAAGACCTAGGGTATCGATACAGAGGCCTGTTAACAGCATTGTAGTATCTCTGATAGTGACCCAATGATGTCTGCTTCATAAATTGAAAGACAGTTGGTTACTGAAGGGACACAGGTCTTTACTGTTACAAAAACAAGCCCATATTGAAAGAAAATGGTAAGAATGTTTGTGTGGCTCGCATTATTCCACTTTGGTAAACAAGACCAATCTGAATAAAAGGTTGTAGATTTACTTGAAACATGTTAAACAAGTAAAACTACAACCTTTTATCCAGATTAGACTAGCTAACCAATGGAATATTGGGAATATTGCTTGTTTCTCAAATATTCTGACCATTTTCAGTTGATTTTTATAACAACAGGGACCTGTGTCCTTTCAGTAACCAACTGACTGTGAATTTTTGGAGCAGACATCATAGGGTCACTATCAGAGATACCTATAATGCTGTTATCGACCCTCTGAGTCGAAATCCTAGGTCTGCCAGTAGCGTTTTTTAGATGTGGTCGTGCCTTATCACTAGATATTTTGACGATTTTATGCATATCGTGTAGAGATTTTCCATAAAATTAAACAATTAACGACGAAAATTCATTCCGGCAGTATATCTGGACAATTTCCCTTCTTTTAACTTTTTTGTAATTTGCAATTTTTAACCTAAATTATAAATTATCAAGAAACAGATTATTTCTTGTTATTCATCGATACTGTTATATACATATATTTTCCACTGACAACTTTAGAAACGAACAAACCCACCATTTTCCTCTCAAATGACATTAACTTAAAATATAACCGGTTTACAAAAAGTTGCTTGCATGTTATTACCATTTTGAATTACTTTTTCAAGAGGCAACAAACTTTTCATTTTTTCAAAAATGACCAACATTTGGAAAACAATTATTTTTGATATGAAATAAAATTAATTATTTTTTTTTAAATATATAAATAAGATCTACGGATTACAGGCAACTAACTTGCAAAAAGAAAAATTCGAAAAAGTAATTTTATCTATAATTTTTTGCACCTGGTTTCCCGATCATACGTGAGGCAACAAACTTTTGACACCTAAGATATTCGCTTCTTCGGACATTCGATCATTCTGTTATTCGCATTTTTTTTATATAGGGTAAATTAAGCTAATTCAAAACCTACTCCAAATGGAAATTTTTCGCTACTCCAAATGCAAACGTCGTTGTTTTCACGATAAATACAGTACTAAATTATTATATTTATATATTTTCTATACCAGTTTCATTATTTAGTTAATTTTGCTCCAAATAAAGCGAAAATAAATTCATATTCACAAATTTTAATTTGTTAATTTCTCAGAAAATTTAAAAATGTACCTTTTCACTATCGAATTTTTCATAGATCGATCATGTTTTCCAATGAAAAACACAATAACGTGACTTTTGTTCATTCGTTTTGTTGAACATTTACGTCATATTTCTGCCTAATTTTAGTCAAATTAAGTTCTAATCTTTATTGTTAACGGTACGTGAAGTTTTCAAATGATATAACTACCTATTTCGTGAACAAAAAGGGTTTTTCTGAAGTGTCTGCAAATGCTTCAATAGGAAACCCTGGAAATATGATTTTTGGAGAGATTTTCTTATTGTTTTAGATGGGAAAGGTGAAAAGACCAGGAATAAGAACAAATCCTGCACTCAAGAGGAACTCAACAAGGTTTTGGAAGCCTTTCGTCGCGGTTTCACTTACACTGTTTGTTTCCAATTAGAAATTTTCCCTTGTCTGCATTTGGATTAATTTGTTTCCAATAGAAGCATTTTATACTCGCGTATTTTTCTTGTATTTAAGAAGTTTTCAAATTATATCTAAGGAATTTACACTAAACAGTAACATTCTAGAAGAGTCAAGGAGAAAATTTATCTAATTCTCTTCAGAAAAAATATGAATTTAATGTGTTGAATCTTCTGTCAAAGTTAAAGCGTCTGGAAATGGGTTTGAATTAGGACATTTACCCTACAGTAGACTCTCGCTAATTCGGCTCTTTTAAAATCGGGCTACTTTATTATTCGGTCGGCAGTTAAATTCGCAAAAAAGTTTGTTGATATTTTTCTTGTTTTCAAATGCAGCACCCGTCTGACCCGTTCTGAGAATATTCAGAATTCCGCAATTTTTAAGGCCCGGGATTTACAAGGTTCCGAGATTTCCGGGGTCTCCGAATTTTCAAGATTCCAGGATATTCAGTTTTCCAGGATCTGGGTCTTGGAATTTTCAAAATCCTGGAATTTCGGTATACTGGAATATTTAGGATTCCGGAATATTCAGAATTCCGCGATTTTCAAGGCTCGGGATTTATAGCATCTCCGATTTTTTTGAGATCTCGGAATATTTGAGGTTCCGAGATTTATTGAGTCCTTGAGGTTTTGGGCTCTCGAAATATTCAGTATACAGGGATAATCAAAGTTCCGGGATTTGCAGGGTCCGGGATTTACAATTTTCCGGGATTTTCAGGATTTCGGAATTTTGAAAATCCCAGAATATTGGAATTCCGGAATTTATTAGACCCTTGTATTTTCACCGTGTCGAAATTTTCAGGATCTCTACACTGAGAAAAAAACGGGGGTGAGATTAACTTTTTTTCCTCGTAACTTTAACACTGTTTAGGTGTAAAAATATATCAACATATTTTAATGTTAATTTTACTCCTTTTTAAGGGTAAAATTGAAATTATACGGTGCGATTTTGTGTAAAAGTACCTGAGTGGAATAAAATAAATAAATAAGGGTAAAATTAACATGAAAAGGGGTAACTTTAACCCCTAATACACCTAAAAAGCATAATATTTACACCGATTTCGGATCAATACTGCAGGGTAAAATTAACATTTCCGGAATGTTATTTTTACTTTTTCGGATTTCTCGTCAGTGTAGGTTTTCAAGATCCCGATTTATCGGCATTTATCGCAATCCTAGCAATTCAAGAAAATACTTCAAATAATCAAACCTTACCTGTAGCAGATGAATGAGACGTGTTGTAATTTCCAGAGCTGCCAAAGCTGTTCGAGCTGTAAAACTCTGTGCACCACGTTGCAAACCACGCACAATTTGTCCATCTTTCTGATACTGCTCAATTGGCAGCCAGAACAAATCGCGTATCCCTTGAACTGTGTTGCAATAAAAGAAAATGTCAAATTAACCCAAAAATCTGCAATTATTCGTGCTGAAAGGGAAAACTTACACAGCTGAATGAAAGAATGCATTGGTCCCACACCACCTAAAAGTGATGGTAACTGATTCCTCTTGATATCCTGTAGCCACTCTTGAAGGAGGAAATTAAGTAGTTTATCTACACCGAGAATTCCATTTCTGAAAAATAGAAAAATTAATTATTTAATTATTAATAAATTAGTGTAAAAAAAATTACTTGTGGCAAATGCGTTTGAGACGAATCTCTGAGCAGTGCAACTGCCCGAGTCCCATTAGAAGTCCCGCCAGAGGTCCCCTGGACAATTCCACTCGCTTCCCTTGGTAGTCAATGCGAATCTTCACTTCTGGACTGAACGAGACACTCCTGAAGTAAATGGGTGAATTGTCCTCTGTGTCAGCAGCCGTTGGAGTTGCAGCCTTTTCAGCCTCTTCCTCCATCAGGAGCATCAAATTCTCTGACACCATTTTGCGCGCTTGCAGCTCCTGAGCCGCCTCCGGAAGATCCACCATCATGATTGGAGGTGGTGACATCGGAGGCGGAACTTGACGTTGACCCTCCTGAACAGGCGCAGGAGCACTGTCAGCCCCACTGAACTCCTGGAAGAAGTCAAAGAGGAAGAGGAGCGAATCCTGATCGATGTTGAGTCTCAGCGGAAGCATTGACACTCGCAAACAACATTCCTGGGCCGGAAGGGACAGGTCTGATCGCAAATGCAGGGCCTTAATCACGATCAGATTTGTGCGAGATTGATGGGGTTTAATGGAGCCACTGGTTGGATGATAGAGGAATTTATTGATATTGGACACGGCCAGTTTATCCTTGATCTCCAAATCTGACACCAGGAGCACCTGGCGAGATGCCTGTTCCCTGTCACTCGGATAAACTTCATGGGAAAAGCGAACTTTGTGCAACTGAAACTCCATGAGGATGTCATGCCTCCTCTGGGCACCACCACGCGTCTTCCAGGACAACTTCCCAGTCGACTGGTGCCTCCTGACATTCCCATCGGCCATGACCTTAGCACCAGCAGCATAGGAAACCCCAAATTTGTACACATCTGACATTGGGAGGTAAGAAAGCCTATAAGCATCGTAATCTGCCTCCTGCAGAACTGTCTCGTCCTTCTTCGGGGCCGGCGGAGGATTGACCCCAAAGTCAGATCCACCAAAAATATGCCATGTCACTGACATCTCGCACAGAGTGTACCGTATAACAGCCATGGGAAAATCATGTGGAGCCTGCAGAAGATCTGGCTTTCTATTTGGCACACTAAAATGATTGTCAACAATCCTAATGGGATCTTCGGTCACTGCCACCTCATTTTGCCCACAGAAAATCACCCTTTCTTCCTCTGAGATAAAACAGAAATCATCATCTGTCCCCGAACTCAGACTTCTCATGTGCCCAATAGCTCTGTGCGCATGACTCTTGGACGGAGTTGTCATATCACGACGTCGTACACTGCCAAGATCTTTAGCCACTTGCGGCAGAGCTTCCTCCACCTCAATATCAATTTCCGGATCAACACAAGCAGATGCACCACCTCCCATCACAGACGACTCAAAATCATACAACTCACGAATCTCCCCACTTGTGATACTCACGGAATCTGGTGTGGAACCCTTGAAGGACTTCTTGGGACTCACACCCATTTTGGCAGCTTCATCCGGGAAGAAGAATACATCGACTCCCGGACCAAGTGCCTCAATTTCCTCATCGGAATAATCTGAAAAGATATTTTTTTCTAACATTGTAATCTCAAAACGTTACCAAACTCTTAATTCGATAGGGGAAACCGGGGCAGAACTATGCAGTAAATAAAATCTTTCATTGCGTAAAATTGCGTAAAAGTTGTTTGTTTCTGAACTCGTTTTTTCGACCAGAGCGTCCCAAGTGTTCATTTGATGAACTTTAACTATATCAAAGAATTGTTGTATTTTGTGAGACTTTTCATTTCAACCTCTATTTTAATTGTCTTGGTCCTGTAGAAGCAGTTAAATTGGCAACTGAGTGGTTTCAAAGCGTTATTATGGGAAAAATCATTTTTTCACACTTAGACGACAAAATCGGACAAATCGCATAATCTGATCGAAAAATGATGTAGGGGAGACTGGGGCACATATAAACATTTTCGATAGATGCAAATTTGAGGTGATTTTCCAAGCACACAGTGATTTTTTAGAAAATTTTTCTTACAGGGATGTACTCGAGTTACCAAATTCATATAAATCTGGGACTTTGCTCAACCACACAGAAAGGCATCAAATTAAACGTGGTATATTCAAAAAGTGCGAAATTGGGTTAATTTTTTTTTAAATTCTCCAAAGTTGAAAATGGCAGCACATATAATAAAGAAAATTCGAATCAATTCGACCAAAATTTTATGTCCTATCCAAACTTTTCCAAAAAATGTTTGGAAAAGTCGGTTGATCACGAATGGCTAAAAAACGTTCCCGTCCGTCCGTCCGGCCATTCTTTGGAGCATTATAGCTCCCAAACTAAGAAAAATATCGACTTGCAATTTTCACACGATATATAACTTGCCGAAAACCGCAACATGTTGCATTGACCCCCCATTCCCCCCCCCCCTACCGCCATTTTAAATACCCCATTTTTTTTTTGTTTTCTCAATGGCTCCGCCCCTATGGCATCGATCAGGCTCAAATTTTAGTATGTTATAGCTGGCCCTTAGAGCTTTTGATCAGTACCAGACTTAAGGTCCTCTGACTCCCATGACCCGAGTCAGAAGGGTCCAACAAAATTTTGTTAAAGTGGCCATAACTCCAGTTCTAATTGTAAGAATTTAAAAAAAATGAGAGCATTTTGGAAACCCCATAGCAAAATTCTTCGGAAATTCCAGTAGAAAACTAGCGTCCAAATTACGATAATCCGCGGAATTTGACGCTAAAATTTCAGGAAGTTTTCCATGAAATTTGGAGTCACAAATTCCATTGGAATCATTCCCATAGAAAACTTCCGCGGAAATTCCATTGGTAATTTTGTGTCAAATTCCACTCATTCCATGGAATTTGACGCTAAATTTTCGCAAAGTCTTCCATGGAATTTTTCCTAGGAGAGGCCATGGAAAATGGTCATTCCATGGAAAATTTGAACAACATAATATTGGAAATCCAACGTCACTTTCCATGGAAGGTTTGTATGGAAAATCTAACGTGAAACGTTAGATTTTTCATGGAATATTCCAAAAGTTTTCCTATGGATTTTCCATGGATTTTACTGCAACACGCCCCCTTTTTTGTAGGAAAATTCCTGCTTATTTCCTGAGAAAAATCCAAGGAATAATTCCACGGAAAATTCCACTACCTTTCCATACAATTTTCTAAGAAAATTCCACACGTTTGTGGCGCTACAAAATAGATGAATTATTTTGCTCACAAATTTTATGGAAAGATCATAGTGATTTCTGTGTTACCTATAATATATATTAATTGCGACGCTTCGTTTTGTGTATAGATAATAGTGAAGTGATAACATTAAACAGACTGCGGACTTTAAATATACGTTTTTTTTTATTTCACGAAATGTATTTTTTTCAGGAAAATATTTTTTTTGTACGATAGCTTTTTTTTATCTAAAGTGTAAATTTGTTATCGCTGATTTAATAAAATATATCAAAATCCTCGTGAAATTTCCTATTTTTTAATATAGGGAAATGAAAATATGAGATGAATGTGACAGCTTCATTTGTTCTCCATTTTCTTTGGTGGAAAAGTCCATATTCAATCCACGGAAATTTCCTGGGAAATATTCCACACAAAAAATCCACTATAAATCCATGGGAATTTCCTTGGAAATATACTATGGAGAATTTTCGTGGAATTTACCAAGGAAAAATACTAGAAAATTCCGAGGAATTTTTCCTTGTGATTCAAGGAAGCATGTGACAACTTCGTTTTTCCTCCATTTAATTTATTGAAAAAATCCACATAAAATCCACGAACATTTCCATGGAAGTATTCCACAGAAAAAATCCTCTATAAATCCATGAAATTTTCCCTGAAATCTATTATGGAATTTATCAAGGAAAATTACTGGAAAATTCCGAGGAATTTCCTCGGAAATTGTAGAGGACACTCGTCTAAACGTCATTTTTTGTTCAGATTATTATTTTGCCCGATTTTATCGTTTTAGTGTAAAAAAAAACAAGTTTGTCGAATAATAACGCAGTGAAAGTAAGGTAAAGTATCCTTTCATTATTTTCAAGCATTTTGTCTCTCGTTTTGAGACTTATGTGACTTATACTAAATCAAATGAGACGCTCAGAGCAGAAGTGGTTTCCTTTGTATGCATTTCCCTATTAAAACAGCCCACTTCTGCTCTGAGCGTCTTAAATATTACACTTTGTTTGGAACATGCTTAGCTTGATAACTTTGGAATCATTAAAAAAAACTATCAAATTAAATTAAGTATGCAGGTGCTGATATAACCGCTTTCACTCGACTACGTTATTTAAGATAAGGTTTAAAAGAATGATCAATTCAATCATTCTTTGATATTGCTGTAGTTCGTCACATGGATAAAATGCCTGCTGTGGTCAAAAAACGTGTTCCAAAACAAATAAATTGAATTATTTCGACTACCGAGCAACCGATAAGATCAAATTTTGGGGCAAAATTATAGAGGAGATTCTGGTCCCAGAAGAATTTCGGTTCGACAGAATGTAGCAGGAAATAGACGGAGACACCGAACCTTTCTTGATTTTCACAATTTTATTCTCTACCAAAAATAAATAAGTAGAGAATAAAATTGTGTAAAACAAGAAAGGTTCAGAGATTCTGGTCTATATTTCACTATCATCTTTCTATCACTTCATTTACATCCTAGTTATTTTGATTTAAATAAAAAGTTTGCCATCTTTCAGAAATTTGATTCCAAATTGCTGTATAATATCTCTCATGTTTAGTTCCAAATCGAATTTGCATGCAATCCGAGTTTGCTCACGTTAGGAATCTCTCCTACAATTAGCTAATCTAGGCTTATCACTAGATTTACAAATACAACTTTAGTTTATAATGCCTTCGGTACACCTTTTAGGTTCATAAAATTTCATAAAATGTAAATTCGCGTCCCTCTTTCTCGAAAGATTTGCATAAGTCTATCCCACTTCTTTAGACTCAAAATTAGACTGAACTAAATTTAGTTTGGTGTGACGCTCAAAAGAAGAAAAATACGAAAGAGCAGGATAGACATATGCAATGCTTTTAAGAAGGGAATGCGAATTTCGACTTCACGAATTTTTTCTGATCTAAAATTTTATATAAGGAAAATTTCACAAAGTCGAAATTCGGATCCCTTTTTTCTCACATGTTTTGAATAGATATATTTCATTCTCTCGCACTCTTCTTCTTCTTCTCTTAAACATCACTCCAAATTCAATTTAGCTCAATCGAATTTGGTATGCGAAAGAATGAGATAGTCATATGCAAAACATGTGAGAAAGAAAGGATTTCGAATTTCGATTTCATGAAATTTTCCTCATTTAAAAGGTGTGCCGGAGCCATTAAGTTCTAAATTGAATTAGTGCTTTATTTTTTGCTGTCTAAATTTAATTTTTATGCCTTCGGCACACTTTTTAGATCAGGAAAATTTGACGAAGGCGAAATTTGAATCCCTTTCTTTCTCACACGTTTTGCGTATGTCTGTCTCATTCTTTCGCTCTCTAAATTCGATTGAGCTAAATTGAATTTGGTGTGATGTTCAAAAAAAGAAGAAAAGTGCGAAAGAATGAGATAGTCATATGCAAAACATGTGACAAAGAAAGGATTTCGAATTTCGATTTCATGAAATTTTCCTGATCTAAAAGACCTGCCGGCCGGAGTCATTAAGTTCTAAATTGAATTACTGCTTAATTTTTTGCTGTCTAAATTTAATTTTTACTGCTCGTCTGTATAACGTAATTTTGTTTATTTATTTATTTTGGTAATTTTTTTTGTTTAAAAAGTCTACTGAATCAAAGAAAATTTCTTCAATAAACAATTTAGATTGAGAATGCAATCAATCAAAATTATTAATAAGTTACAGTACTCACCGGATTCCTCAATTGCGCTCTCCTGCATCGCTTCAGCCATCAGAGTGTTGACGTGTTGCTGCTGTGACTGACTGACTTCGGGAATGGAAGCCTGGCTGGATCTCACAGACAGCAAATCAGCGTCTTGCTCACTGAAATTCCCCGTGGAATCACAACTCTCCTCCGGAGCCGAATCGAATTTCTCCAGGTCTCCCTTGGCAGCAATGTACGAGATGAGCTGTGCCAGAGCCCTAGCTGAATCTGCACACGTCCGAATGTGGACATCATTGAGAGCTGCTCTCATATCGAATTTGGGTGCAAAACTCGTGGCTTTCTCATTGAGTCTCAGTGAGATCTCAAACAATCCCAAATCCACCACACAAACTAAATCCCTGGAGTCTCCATGGAGATTCTCAGGAATTTTGGGATAGTCTGATTCGAGGGTATCTTTAGCAGGAACTTCAATGGCCTGTGGCGCCAGGGAGAGGGTACAATCCTCAGCTACGAATCGTAGAGTGCATCCAGGTGAAGTTGTGGTGATGTTGCTGCTGATCATGAAATTCCCCAGAGTTATAACAGCCCGATAGGGAAAATAGAGGGGACGATAGTCAATGGCGCAATCCCAGAGATGAAGATGCATCTCCGTAACGACCCCGGAAACTGTATATCCCAGCACCGGATAGTCCATAACATCGAACATATCCAGTAATTCCGTCAGCCACGTATGTTCCGGCTGGGAAGGATTGTGCCTAAGAGTAGCCATCTCAATGCCTGCCGCCACTCGAATCCGCTTCAATCTCTGCTCCGGGCAGTGTTTGATCTGAATGGCAAGTGAGATCATTTCTCGTTCTTTGTTGCGCTTGGACTTTTGCATTGTGAGATCTTTGGGTGTGCTATAGATTGTTCTAAGAAGGTAGTCAGGGAACATTGATTCAAACCACCTGATTGGTGGATCAGAACTCGGCGATGGCATAATTCCACAGTGATAGAGATCAGCATCAACCACTTCAAGACAGACAAATCCCAAATTCTCATTGCCACAGTATCCCTTGACTGTGAACAATGACAAACAATCCACCCTTATCACATACTCCCCAAATTGTTCCGGTATCACCAGATTTTTCGAATCTCTCACCGGTGCCTGCATCGTCAATAAACCCTCAGTCACGCTCACCTGAATACACAAGTCACAGCTCTTTGTACCCTCCTCAAAATGCCTCTCTGGCATCCGATTCTTCTTCCGATCGTAAATCGAATAGAAGACATTCGGATCTTCTTCATCTTCACCCGATCCAGATGATTCCGACGAATTCGTGACGGAATATTCAGCTGCCATGGCACGAACTGATGTGGCTGGAGCATATATCGAATCCATCATGCCAACATTTAGGAAATTATCAATTGTTTGCTGTGGAACCGTGGCACTTCGAGCTGCCGGTTCCCACAGCAACAAATCCGAATTGATTCGATTATAAAGTATCTCATAGAGATGCTTTGAACGTAACTGAAGGCTCACCAATGGTAGACTAATTTTTATCCGTAGGCGGGAATTTTTGTACGCAAAGTCACAAAATGTAGCCATTTCAGCTGAATCTCCAGGAATTATTAGGGTTTCCGTATCATCTGCAGAATTAAGGAGCAACATTCAAATTGATTTCTCAAACAAATCTCAGTATAACTAACATTAAATAAAAGCAGTAATCGTTCAATTCGATCCTCTAAACCTGTCTAAATCGGTTTAGAACTAATATCTTTAGAGATGAACAATACAATATGAACAAAAAGCAGGACTAGATCATCCCCAACATTTTTCAAAATTAACTTTTATTAATTTTGATAAAAAGGGGTAGCAAAGTGTTAGATGCTATACCTGAAAAGTTTTTTTTACATTATTTACTGTTTACCGGTTATAAATCGACTCAAACCGATTCATAAATCACTCAAAAGATCCCCCAAAATAGTTTTAATAGTAATAAAATTAATATTAGGACGAAAATTACATATAAATTCATAACCGGTTCATTACCGATTCACAACCGGTTTGAAACAATTTTTAAATCACTCAAAACATTTCCCAAATTATATGCCAGGAATAACGCAATTAAATTTCGAATAAAAATAAGTTATATGTTATGAACTGATTCATTACTGGTTCAGAATGGATTGGAATCGGTTCAGTTTTATCAGAAAGCTCCACCGAGCTCAAACATGAGATCATTCAGTTTAGAAATACAGTGGCGGCTATAAAAATAGAATCACTCCTGAAAACTTGAGTTTTTTTTAACTTTTGTTAACTTTTTTCTTGTATGATTAAAAAATTTTACTTTAAAAATGTTAAAAAAATTGCCTTACGTCGAAAAAATACAATACTGGCTGCAAAAGGTCTGTATTTTACTCAGAATGCGTCAATAATGATGTTCTGCTGGGACAAAAAAAATAGAATCACTTTCATTTATAATCATAAACTGAAATTCATTTCGAGTATTTTAAAAATAATAAAATTTTAGTGTAATATCAGTAATTATTTAGTGTCTTGACAATTAATTTTTCGAGTTTGGATAAAGAAAACTAAAGAAATTGGAGAAAATGTAGAACTTTCTCGTTAGAGGCTCTATTAGATTGGCTACTAAAGTAAAAATTTTAAATCATACTAGAAAAAAGTTAACAAAAGTTAAAAAAACTCAAGTTTACACAAGTGATTCTAATTTTATGGCCGCCACTGTATGCTGTCTAGAGCCTTTTTAATCTTTGACCTTGAAAACCCGTTATTAAGAATGATTCAACGGGATTTTCGTATAAAGACGAAGTGTCCGCTTGGATTATCTCTAAAGGCATCTACACATTGGAAGCACTTTTCGTCAAAAATTACGTTTTTGAACGAAATTGCTCGCACTGCAGCAGGTGAAAACGTCAAAATTCTGTCAAAAATGCGATTTTTAACGAAAATTGCTCCCAATGTGTAGATGCCTTAAAAACATATCCGAAAATGAAAAAAAATCGTATGACGCGTTTTTGAGGAATTATAAATATAACGGTTTCTGACGAGGAGAGGAAGGGTGGTGGGAAAATGAGGGGCATGTTAATGTTCCTTGAGTCGACTATGGAGACTATGGACTATGGACTATGGAGAGGCTCCCGAAGGTCCTAACTGGCTATCTCTAACCGTTTGGCCTCTAAAGCTGGCCAAAGTCGGACGGATAGGTAGGTAGGTAGCCGGTAACTGAGATTCTTTATAGGCTACCTAGGAATGCATGCAACTTCGAATGAGTGAAAATTCAATTGCAAATTGAATTTTGGAAGTAAAGGATCCTGTCGAGCCAATTTCATCCGTTTCCGCTACCGAAAACGGTTTGCACGATGGGTTTCTTTATAGCTCCGGCTCACCCTTTAGATCAAGAACATTTCATGTAATCGAAAATTCACACCTCTTTCTTTCTCAAACATTTTTCATATGTCTATCACACTCTTTCGAACTCTTCTTCTTCTTTTAAACGTCAGACCAAGTTAAATTTAGTTCAATATAATTTTGAGCGCGAAGGAATGAGATAGAGATATGCAAACGTATGAGAAGGAAAAGGATGTAAATTTTGGTGTCATGAAATTTTCCTGATCTTAAAGGTATGCAAGAGGCATTACCGCTAAAATTCAACTCACAGTCGAATTTTCACGCAATTCTAAGTTGCAAGCACTCTGAGGATTATCTGTAAAGAATCTCATCCTACTGCCCCTATTATGAAATCCTCCCAAAGGAAATTTAATGAGGGGATTCCTTATAGAATTTTTATCAAGTCCCCAGAAAATTTTCCCCCACAAATCTCCAAGAATACCCATTGTAGGACTGCGTAGGGAATTGTTCAAGAAATTTCCCCACTAAAGAGTAAAAATTTCCTAGATCTATCCAGGGGCATGACATTTCCTATGTTTCCTATATGTTTCTAGCGTGCCGAAAAAAACTTTTGAGTTTATTAGCTGTTTTCTGTCATTGTAAAATGAATTAGAAAAAATACTAATACAAAATAAAAGCCAATTTAATAGCGAAGAGGCAACCGAAAACCCAAAAATGGCAATCTACGCAGTTTTGAAGATATCTCGATGAATGTGTACGAAAACAGGAAAAAAATACACTAAAACTGGTCGCATTTTTCAGAGCTAATGTCACCCCCCTGGATCTATCACTAGGGTTTGCATTGGAATTTTCTTCTCCTGGATAATCTGACAATTTCCTAGAGAATTCCAAGAGAATTTCGAGAGAAATATTTACCCGTAATTTCCATTTTCGTTCTCTAGAGAGGATTTCCCAGAGAAAATTCGGTATTTCAATTCAATTTATATCAGGAATTTCCTCCCTGAAATCCCTGACAACTCCGATCATCGAAAATTGAATGGAATCGCTGGGGAAATTACGACACCGAGGTGTCGACATTTCCCGAAGAGATCTCCCTGAAAATTTCCCTTGAAAATCCCTTCGGAAAATTCGGTTGGCTCCTGGGAAATTCCCAATGAATTCAATTACCACTATTTCAGGGGATATAAAGGAGAAATTTCCCCTCAGTGACTGGGAAAGTTCCCTGCCCATTCCCAGGAGATTCCCTCAAATTTTCCGAGAAGAAATTTTCAAATTTTCCAGACCTTTCGTGTATTTCCATGGGAAATCAAGGTGAAAATTCCGCCCGGAGATATGTGAAAATTGTGTGACGAGTTTAGAGGGGAAATTCTATAAAAGTTAAGCTTATACTTCGGGCGAGATAGTTTTCTGTTTGCAAAATTCAACAAGTTGAAAACAACTGAGGTTTATATACATTTGGGATCCTACTAAGAGGACCGCTACTTCATAGTCCTAATGGACTTTGCTATCTTATTGTGGGTCTTCTTCAATGGATGGTACATTGAACCCTTTTTGATCGTTGTCTCATACATTTCAGGACAGAGAGAAAAACTTAAGAAACATAAAAAAGCAGTAATGAAAATAAAAAAAATTGTAGGAAATTTTAAGATCTTTCTCAAAGATTTCCCTGAGAATTATCCTCAAGATTTTCTGATTTTTCTCGAAGATTTCCCATGGATTTCTTTGAAAAAAGTCTTCTAGTTCTTCCGACCCTTGACTTTTCCAGGAGAGTTCCCGGGGATATCCTTGAGAAAAATCCCTCAATTTTCCTCACCATTCTCTAGGATTTCGCGGATATTTTCCGGAGAAAATTCTCTGTTTTCCAGCACAATATTACTGGGGATTCCTCAAGGAATGCGTGAGAAAACTTCTCCCCCGAGGTTACATGCCAATTCAGCTTTGTTAGTTGCCCTCCCCCTATCCTTCCCTAGGTACCTTGCGGGGAATTTTCGGTTAGGAAGTGATAAACGTTCGTAAGGATTTTTCTATGGAATGGAATGTATCTTTTTTAGACCATTTCCTTCAAAATGCAATTCTTGATGAAAATTGTTTTTAATATGTAAAAAAGCTTCTATTTCAAATCTTTTGAGATTCTGACTATTCAAAGGAAAATATTCCGGGATATTAAAATCTAGGATATTTTTCGTAGGAGCCTGAACATATTTTTGATCAAACAAATTGTGAAATTGGCTTGCTGAAACATAATACGGTCCGGAAAGAATTATTTTGGAAAGCCTACTTTGCAAAAATAAAAGTAATTTTTTTTTTCAAATGAGTCTTCAACTTACCGTTGGGACTCTTCTTGTGCGGAGTATCACTCTCTCGGCAGACCCTCTTTGAACTAAACGGCGTTGGATTTGGTTTCTTCTGGGCTGCATCCGTAGGTGATTCCCTCTCCAATCGATCGAGAAGATTCATCGTATCATTCTCTTCGGGTATCACTTCGACCAGTACCGTTGGAATATCCAGCATTTGTGTCTCTGCATCGAGTCTCTGAGAACATCTTCCAATCCCTATGCTTGGAGCTCTATCATTTTCACAGTAGAACATCTCAATTTCCCTGGCCTCAAATTTGTAACCAGTTGTGGCCACATTGGTCACTTTGAAGCCATGCAGACGCAGGGTAAGAAAATCCGGACGTACATTGCGCCTCCACCAGGGCACTCTTTGGGGATCATGCAGAGGCCTAAGGTCAGGAATGGGGAAGCGCAATTTAACATCAGCACATTGAGAAGCCACCACGAGAGTCGTTGTGGTGGCTGAAGTTTGATCTGTTGTGGATGATACTCCTCGGCATTCGTCATCGAATAGAGTATCATCTAGCACCGCTTTCAGTCGATCATAGATCGAAATATCAATTTCACTTTGACAACTAGCCAGGATGCAATTGATCGTTGTGATTGGCAGTGAATACCGTACAGCACCACCACGATGTCGAATCTTCTCCAATTTGTGGACATTCACCACAATATCCGGACGCCTGGTCAGCCCCATGGATGTCTCCTCCCGATGGAATTCTAACAAAGGCACAGCCACATCGGTGAGGATCTCCTTGAAATGCCCACGAGCCACAGACACTACCACTTGCATCACATTCTCTTTCATATTCCTCTGCTCATCCCCCTCAGCAATCACCGGTGTCAACCACAGACGCAAATGATGATCACTTAGCACCCCATTCAGCCTCTCATCCACATTCTCAGCATCAAGATCCATGTCCAGCAAACGACTGAACAACCCATCTGCCAGCATCTTCATCTTGTCCACACTCTCAGCCGTCAGAGGCACACACGGCTGATCCTTACCACTCTCCAGTAGCACATCATCGTGCAGGATCATCACGAGAATCGATGCCACGCGCATTGCAAAACGCGATATTGGGGAATTATCAACATCCAGGCCACTGCCCTTCTTCCCACAATTCGTGGCCGAACTCATGGAACTCGTCATAGAGCTACTGGAGGACATCACAGAATCAAAGATATTCCCACTTGCGGGATTCTGTGGTTCGGCGATTGAGTAGAAAATTTGTTGACACGATTTTGCCGGATCATCTAAGACAAGGCAGTTAAAAAATGTATCAGTACAGGCTACATGGTGTAGTGTTCCCCCCGTTTCCACTTAAAAAGCTAATTCGCGTTATCTGGAATAACTAAGGGCCTCGAAAGCACTAAATTTACGGTTCAGTGATTAAAGGAAAAGATACTGCAAAATGTTCTAACTTTGCGGAATCCATCGGGAATCCTTCTAAAAGAATTTCTTCAATGATCCAAGTAAAAGCTCCCATGCAATGATTTCCGCAATTCGATCTTTTCAGAGAGATTAACAATTAATTGTATACTTCGCGAGTGAAAATCACAGAGAATTAAATATATTTTTACACTCAGTCAAGCCTAAAAAATGTTAAAAATGTTTCCTCCGGGGTTAGTCTGTCTAGAATGTTTTTTGAAGAGAAAACATTCAATTTTTCTAATCGAATTATATATATTCTCTTATCACATTTGATCCTCCGAAAAATCATTTAAGGTTCGAGACATTTTTTTTGTTTTTTTTAAATGGTATTCGAGCACTATACTAATTTCCTTTCGCCACTTTTTTGATTAGGGTAACGTGTGGTATTTCTGGACAAGGTGCTTTTCAGGACATAATATGGGTATTTTGGGACACATCAAAAATCCTATAAATATTTGTTTTCTTATTATTTTGAAGTTATATATGAAATATTAAGGTCTTTACGTATCAGATAAACATAAAACTTCTGAAATTTTGTTTAATTTAAAGTGTGAAATACGCGTGAATTGTGAGTAACACATTCCACTTTTTACAAAACCTCCAGTGTGGTCAATTTTGCAGATGTCAACACAACAGTGCGGATTTTTTTCGATTTAAGCCACTTTACAAGTGAAATTTAAACAATTTTTTTTATGAAAAAATGAAATTTAGACATTCTACTTAAAGGTAAATAATTAGGCTCAGTGAAATTTATTTGCATAATAGCGACTTTCGTCTGTCCCGAAATACACAACTGTCCCGAAATATACCATTCTTGCTTTTTTACATTTTTTGCTATTTTGTATAAAAAATTATGCATTTTTTAACATATTTTAGCAAGAATCTTATTCTGGATAGAATAAGGAACATAAATATTTGTATCAACAAAGAAAAAAATAATTTGAGAAGTCGTTCAGCTGTTTGAAAGTGTCCCGAAATACCACACATTACCCTATACCAATGCTGTGATATCGCATTAAATTGGTAAATTAGTGAATGAAAATACTCATTTTGATCAAATTGGTTCGGAAAAAAAACCTTCTTACTTAGAGCGGTTTTACTCTGGATTATAAAACTTCAATATTACGTACGATTTCTCCTGGTAATACATATATGAGGCACTCGGAACAAAAAACTCTAAGTCGTATGCATTTCCCTATTAAAATAGCGTTTTTTTGCTCTGAGCTCCTCATATACTGGAGAGAATGGTAGGCTTAATGATGCCCAAAAACTATCCAAAAATGAAAGAAATTGTTAAAAATATTTTTTCGTTTATTAATCCATCATAATTCTTGTTCGGCTGAGAACGGTTTTTCAATTCAAAACCATTCAATTCAATATAATTTCTCCACAATTATGCTTAGTTCCGGCTGCCGAACGGTTTCACTACCGATCTCATCATATAAACGGCAGAAACCACTGAATCACTGATCGTATATACCAAATAGTTAGGTTTTTTTGTTAATAATCTAATTTATGGTCATAAGATTTAAGGGTGACCGAAAGAATAAGATCGTGGATCTTAAGATCAAGTGCCTAAAAAAATTTCTCGTAAAGATCAATTGAAGAACATTGACGTTCTCAAGGATTTGAGGAGCGAGAAGATACTTCTTCGTATTGAAAGATCACAGCTCTGATAGTACGGTTATATTCAGAGCTTGAATGAAGAAAGATGGCAAATCTGGGCAAAAACTAGTGAAGAAAATTTAGGATCTTGCATGGGAATGCCTCGGAAACGACTACGAACACTTTCCTTGGAAGATCGAGTAGCCTAAACTGCTAACCTAGGGTAAGATGGAGTAATTTGGAAACATGTTTAATTTGAAATTTCGAGATTTCCTAACAGTTTTAGATAGCAAAGGGAAAAAACCACGAAGAAGTACTCTCAAATGTAAAGTCTGGTATACTTCTTCGTTGTTTCCTTTTTCTCTTTGATCATCTGAAACAGTGAGAATATCTAAAAATTCCAAAAATTAACATGATTCCGATCTTACCCTATATTAAGAGCAAATGAATGAGAACAAAATAGAACAATGCCGATCAAAATCAAGAAAACCAAAATTTTGAATATAAAAATCTCGAAAAGCCAAAATCACGAATGGTCAAAATTCTGAACAGGACGCAACCATACGGGAAATAATATTTATGAAATAATTTTCCAACACTTTTAAGAATTCGGGATTTAGGCTTTTGGGATTCTGGCTTTTCAGGATTTTGGCTTCTCGGAATTGTGGTCCATTTTAGATTTTAGCTTTACAGGATTTTGGCTTTTTGGGAGTTAGACTTTTCGGGATTTTGAGTTTTTAGGATTTTGGCTTTACGGGATTTTTGGCTTTCCAGGATCTTGTTTTTTCATGATTTTGGCCCATTCGGTATTTTAGCTTTAAGGGCAGAATCACAGTGACAGTAAAATGCTCACCGTCACCGTCAAAATCCTCACCGTATTTCGTTGATTTACGCATTTTCATTGCAATTCTTACGCAAATTTTCCATTACGATATTACCTTGTCTTATACTCGGTGGCACTAGGTGAAAATAGTATAAGAAAATTGAATAAATAAAGCGAAAATGCGATAAACGGTAAGCAAAAAAAAACTGTAGGATTTTTTTGCTATCGTTTTTCGTACAGTTTTTTTGCTCACCGTTTATCGCATTTTCGCTTTATTTATTCAATTTTCTTATACTATTTTCACCTAGGGCCACCGAGTATGAGATAATGTAACACGATAATTGAAAATTTGCGTAAGAATTGCAATGAAAATGCGTAAATTAACGAAATACGGTAAGGGCTTTGACGGTGACGGTGAGCATTTTACTGTCAATGTGATTCTACCCTAACTGGGATTTGGCTTTTCGGGATTCTGCCTTCTCGAGATTTCGTCTTCTCGAGATTTTGGTTTTTCAAGATTTTAACCTTTCGAGATTTTTGGTTTTACGGAGTTTTTGGCTTTTTGGCTTATTGGCTTTTCGGCATTTTGGCACATTTAGGATTTTGACTTTACAGGGCTTTGACTTTTCGGGATTTTGGCTTCTCGGGATTTTGAAATCTTGAGATTCTGGCTTTTCGGGACTTTTACTTTACGGAGTTTTGGCTTTTTGGCTTTTCGAAATTTTGGACATTCAGGATTTGGGTTTTACGGAGTTTTGGCTTTTCGGAATTTTGGCTTTACAGGTTTTTGGTCCATTTGAGATTCTGGCTTTTCGGGATTTCGACCTATTCGGGATTTTGTCTTTCAGAATTTTACTTTACAAGATTTTGGCTTTTTCAGGATTTTGAATTTCGGCATTACGACCGTGTAACCGATAAAATACAGATTTAAAAACTAAATATCGCTCACTCTTAAAGGTAATTTAGAAAACATGTTTACGAAACAAAAGTCATTTTGTTAACTCCCTGCGAGAGTGAGCGAGACGACTATATTAAGACGTCTTTCACTCTCATTGAAACGTCAAACACTTATTTACAAAACAAAAGTAATTGTGCTGTATTCACAAGAGCGAGCGAGATAGCTTTAAGTACATTTCAATCACTCTAGTGCCCAACGCACAATAACGTTTGTTCTGAAAATTTGTGTGTTACATTTCAAAGAGAGTAGATCTAGTTACCTCATTCCCCCTCATAGACAGTTTCAAAAACATATTTGCAAAAGTTATTGTGCGTTGGGGAAAATGGTAAACGTACAATTACTTTTGCATTTTAAAAATGTTTTTAAACTTGCGTATAAGAGTGAGAAACAAGTACAAATATTTCTTGCTCCCTCTTGCTACTTCCAGAGGATAATATTTACATAATATATTAAGTATTGTCTATAAAAAAAATGACACAAAAAGAATTCCCACCCTTTTGCGCCACTTCAATTACAAACGTGATATATGAATATTTTGCTTATCGCACTACAACGCGCAATTATTACGAAACGTATTATTCTAGTCAAGAAAACTTTGTGACTAAGTTATATTCTAAAATGAAAACAACACTGTTGCCGGTTTTAACTTGATGATAAATAACCCTTGAAAAATTAAAGTAATTTCACTTTACGTGAAATACAATCCAAGTGTTCTTTCTATTTTTACATTGAGCTGTTCGTAAATCAGTGACGACCAGTGTAAAATTGTCTCTAATGGACTTTTCTTCTCCCAAGCAGAGACATTCACTCCCAATTATTATCTACACACAATTAATAAGAGTAAATAATAGTCAAAGTGTCACCAAACACATAAGATTTTGCATATTCACGAAATATAATACAAAATAAATATTTCTTTGTGAGGGAGAAAACTTGAATCATCTTGACCTGCACTAATGCAAATTATACTCATACCATTTAACAAATATTGTGTATATGGGAGCATGTCTTATTATCTTGAAAACTCTCGAGGTATACGTGTTTTTCGCATTGGGTGCACTCTTCCCATTTTATTGTATTCAAGAGGAAATTTGTAAAAAGAATGGAATTGTACTGGGGACAAATTGGCAATGTCAAGAATGGACTCACCGTAAATATTGCTCGACCATCCTTGATGCAGTCCAACACCACCAGACATTGGATTGAATGGTGTTGTTTGTGTCGCTGCAGAAAGTGCAACATTTGCAACAGGCACCTGTCGTGTGTCCTGCTTCACAGCACTTGATGCACTATCATCTTCTGTTGTTTGTGGTACATTTGTGGCATCTCCTGTAAATCTTTCACTTAGACACAGTAACAGATGAAGTTGCCGTGGAGACAGAAAGACTTCAAAGGCTCCAATATTCAAATCCATTTCCACTTTTGGTCCTGGAACATTTTCCGACTGTTTCATGCGAATACGCATTTCTTGGCGATTTTTCAGGCGTCCCATGAGAATTTCACCACTTGTCACCATTTTAACTCCTACCTCATCATCATCCTCATGCCCAACCTCCTCCCGATCCTCACTCAGGAATGTCTCTCTGCTTTCTTGCATTGTGGATGACATACTGGAAATTGTACTGTGAAATTGTTCATTAATTTCACTCAGGGATTCACTTGGTGCCCTTGTTTGATTTTTTGTGGCTCTACTGTCATCCACCAGAAGAAATTCTTCTGTATAGAATGTAATATCTTCCAGTACAATGTGATGAATAGCATGTGTAGAAATAAAGTAGGATTTCTTTCTCGATAACGAAGGTGATCCTTCATTTTCTTGAGCAGAACTTGCACTATCTGAACTTTCTTGTTGATCTCCACCCACTTCATTTTGATACTCAATCTTCTTAATTTTTACCACAATTGCAATTCCTCTCTGTCTATTTGGCAATACATACTCCAATCGTACCACAGTATCAACAAATTTTGCCTTTATCCGATTGAGAACTGCAGACGCCAAGAAAAATAAAACAAAGAAAAAACCAACCACATAAAATCCCCATTTTCTAACAAATATCCATAACTAAATTAATTTTAAATAAATACAATATATTCATCATTGTATTTTTCAGTAGACAATAAAAATACCTTCCGTGTGTTCTTTTATTTCTACCAACTGTCCTCTTTGTTCATCAAATACACATAAATCTATTATTAGAAAAAAAAACATATTCCAATTTCCCTCTGGTGAATAGTTTTTGAAATGTCTAAAATAACAAACAAAATTCTCGTTTATTCACCATATTCACATTTTATCTCAAATAGCCGTACCCTCAATTAAATCACCAAAATGCCAATATTCTATAGAAAAACCACACGCACACGTATATCCATTGACTTTACTCTCCATATGCATTGTTTGACAAAATATCTAACAATATTTTTCCAATGATAATTTTTGTTTCATTCCACTCTAAACATTAACAAATTTACAATTTACAAAATATTAGCACGCACTTGGAACAGCGAATGTGATGAGCCTCGTGGGCGATGTTTCATAATACATTACTGATTTTTTTTTTCTTTTTGCTTGCCTCTTTCGTCTGTAAAAACTTAATGTGAAAATAGAGCAATGAGGTGTTTATCAATTAGTTCTCATCGCAAAAATAAACAAAAGTTGCAGCTCTCTTTATCAGAATAAATCATAAGAGTGAACGTCTTCTAGATTGGCAAAATGCTACAATATCAACAATCGCCATGTAAACATTGCTTTTTTTTTCTTTAAAGATTTCTAACAAGATTGTGCAACGTTGGCGCGTGTATATGCTCTCTGTTTAAAAACTACAAGCATTTACAGACTGCGAATTTAAGTCCACACAGCAGAATTACAGAAAAAACTGATAATAACTGATAAAAAAAGTTTTGTCAAATTAACAAAATGTTTGTCAAAAGGATGTTCTTCCATGCGGAGTATGGAAAATTTTGTCAAATCGGCGGCCAACTGGATCTTGTAAGAAGTTTGTTAAAAGGATATTTCACCATATAAAACGTGAAAAAACGTTTTGTCAAATTAGTAAACAACATCCTTTCGACAAAATTTTTACAAGATCTGTTTGGTTGCTTAACGATTTTTTTCAGAGTTACAATAAATTATTAAAATTCAGCAATATTTCCTGCAAATTTTACCTATTTTTTTAATCTTGCTCAAGAATGTGATATTTAACTTGAAGAGTAAGTACCGCCTCTTAACAATTTTAAGACACGCCCTTTTACAAGGTTTATGTAACTATTTTTTCGATTTTTTGGTGTTCGATATTTAACAAATTATCTCTTAAAAATAAAAGTGTTCTAATTGCATTTTCTTAGAAACAGCAATCATTGTAGACTACGACGCGCCATGATGTGTTCTTCCTTAGTAACAAATGTTGATGCAAAGCAAATGTACTTGGAAAAGTTTCATATTGAGGAGACGAAATGCATACTATAGTATAATATAACATCAAAGAAAAAATATGTTGTAAAATTGTTCGTAAATTCCAATTGGGGACTTACGAAATGCTTGTAAATCGTATAACTCACAAACAAGTTCGTAAAACTTTGTACTTTTTTTGCAAACATTGTTCGTAAAATGATCACTTGACGAGCATTTTTTGTTCTATTACTCTGAAAAAAGTATTGTAAAACGAACAAATGAATTGTGTTCAAATTTTTTCAAAAGGATGTTATTTACCAATTTGACAAAACTTTCCTCGCATTTTATATGGGAAAACAACCTTTTGACAAGATCGAGTCGGCCACCGATTTCACAAAACTTATCCGTCTTCTGTATGGAAGAACATTCTTTTGACAAACTTGTCTTGTTAATTTGACAAAACTTTTTTTTTTTCAAAGTACAAACATTTGCTCGTAAATGTTCGTTCGTACACAAAAAATCGTAAAATTTTGTCGTTTGCCGCGTTTGCCAAACAAAAATTTACGAAAAAATTACAAAATTTTACGAACATTTTTTGTGTGTTTACGAACATTTACAAACAAATGTTTGAAAAAGTACAAAATATGCTCTTACAATGTTTACGAAAAAAGCACAAACTTTTACGAACTTGTTAGTGTTAAGTCCTCAATAGGAATTTACGAACAATTTTACGAAATATTTTTTTCTGTGATAACAAACCACTCTAAATATTTAAAGCAAAAGCCCTCAAAAATTAAATAAAAAAGCATAAAAAAGGCAACACCAACTTCAAGACTCGTCAATGACAAATTTGAAAAAAAAACTTAATTTAAAAAAATCTGTCTGTGCTGTGCCACTGTTTTTGGATCTAAAACTACAATATAACATAAAATACAATAATAATATAATAATAAACAATCAAGATTCTACATACACACTAAATCTTAAAAAATGCACAAAATTCATTAAGCACTCAAAACCAAAGGCGATATTAACAAAGCCTTAAAAGTTTAATAATAATAATAATAAAACTACAATATATTCCGTTTGTTAAAAAAATTAATAAGCTTTCACAGAAAGCTGAGATTTACGCCATAAATAAAACCTTATGTCTTAGCTATAATTTAAATACTTTTATTTTCTCTCTATGTAAAGTTTTTTTCATTAAAAAAAATGAAAAACACTGCAGAGGAAAATTAATGAAAAATAAAAATTAGTAATAAAAAAATTACGGAAGCACAAAGAACAAAATTATTAAAGTTTTCACTTCTGTTTAGACAATTGCATGGTTTTCTTTTTCTCCAATAAGTTATTCCGAAATATTAGGTTATGTAAGGCAAGTTGAAACTTTTTCAACATTAAACTCTAAAAATATTAGGAACATATTTTCTTCAATATAATTTCTTTATCTGTCTCATGGAGAAATTTTTAATCAGTAATCCACAGCAAGAACGTTGCTGTGGAAATGATTTGAAAATTTCTTTTTTTTTAAACCTACTTCTTATTAAATGAGGTTATACATGACCTCAAATTCTTTATCAAATAAAAGTATAGAGTCTTTTATTCTAGTAGTTGTCCTAATAATTTGGCTGAAGGCATATTTTTCTATAAATAAAACATTGGGCCTAATTATCTCTTTTGGTCAAATAGGTTGCAGTAGATTCTCGCTCAATTGGCTGTATTAATCGGGCTACTTTCTCATTTGAGTGGCTTTCAAAAAAGTTTATTGACAATTTTCAGGTTAGGTTAAGTTTGTCTATTAAAGCAATTATCTTTAAATTTGCTGTAATATTTAGTTTTATCGATTTTGTTTATCATTGAATTTTTTGTGGAATTTTCAATTATTCAAGCATTATGCCCAGCGCACAATAACTTTTGCTTGTAATTATGTTTCAAAAATTTTCTATAAGAGTGAGCGAGATGACTAGATCTAGATCTCAATTACTCTCATTGAAATTTCAAAAACATGTTTACAAAACAAAAGTTATTGTGCTTTTATGCCCATCGCACAATAACTTTTGTTTTTTGAACATGTTTACGAAACTGCCTATGAGAGTGAGCGAGATGACTAGATATAGATTTCACTCCCTCCCACAGGAATCTCCGAAAACATGTTTACAAACAAAAGTTATTGTGCGTTGGGCATTATGCCCAACGCACAATAAGTTTCTTTTTCTTTTACTTTCTTTTTTTGTATAGTCCCTTAATTGTAAAATGCTTTGCTTGAGGCATGAATAAATGTTTATTATTATTATTATTATTATAACTTTTCTTTGGTAAATATGTTTTTGACAGTTCAAGAAGAGTGAGTGAGATCTAGATCTGGTTATCTCACTCATTCTTATAAGAGGTTTCAAAAACAGATTTACAAAATTGTGCGCTAGGCATGAGTAAGTAAATTTATTCTGGGTTTGTAGGTGAACAAAAAGTCGTTTTCAAAAAGTATTATGCCCGAATTTCTCGATAATGCAGATGATATTTTGCCCCAAATACCCAATTGAGAGAGAGTCTACTGTATTTTGGAAAATATTAGGTTATGTTAAATGTAACGTTAAAAGGTAAGTCCATTATTTTGTGTAGTTAAATATCTAAATCTGTTTTCTAGAGAAATTTTTACCTAATAATTTAATCGCTATTGTAAGTAATGCCTGGCGCACAATAACTTTTGTTTGTAAACATGTTTTCAAAATTTCCCATGAGAATGAGCGAGATGACTAGATCTAGATCTCACTCACTCTCATTGAAATGTCAAAAACTTGTTTACTAAACAAAAGTTATTGTGCGTAGGGCATAACACTAATAAAACATGTTTTTAAATATTATATATATTTTTTCAATTTCTTATATTTTTTAAATCATGTAAAAAATGCTTTCAGATTTTTGCATTTATTGAGAAAATTGTAAACAGAACCTCAAATTCATGAATAACTCCTTTACAAAAAGAGAGATTTAATTCCATTCTTTTATTCTATCAAAACCAATAAAAACAAGACAAAATACTAAACAAAGAGGAAATATCGAAAATTATTAAATTCAAAAACAAAAAATATTTAAATAAAATGCTAAATAAAATTCAGTAAAAGCAAACAAACTTTTGTTTAAAAGGAAGTTATTTTTTTTTTTCAATTTAATTTGCATAAAAACAGCTAAGCGGATTATTAATCAAAACAAAACAGGTTATCGATTATAGAATACCCCAGCAGTCAATCAACCCGCAAAATAATCAATCATCATAACAGCTTTTTGGAGTCACAATAAACCCACCACGCAATATGACATCTAAATTTAATTCTATATATTCATTTTTATCGTTTTATCATATCACATTCTTTCTCTTTTCCGGAACAATGCAAAATCGGCCCATTCTTTTTGTTTTTAAATAAACACAAAAGGAGAGGCTTAGACTCATCTTTTTTTTTAGGAAAAACATTTTTTGCAAAATAAATCCCAAGTAAAAGCCCCATTATTGGCAATCAATCCAGACATTGTCTGTGAGAGACAAGACAACTAAAACCCCAAATAAAAAGTTTCACTGAATGATTAATCGTTAGTGAATCGGAAGAAAAAGGAATTGGAAATGAGTGTGTGCAAAATAAAAAAAAATAATTTTTCTCTTTGAATTTTTGCATAGGAAAAGAGGCTAAAGAACCTCGACCTAAACAAACAATTTTGATTTGATTAACTATGTAAATGATTCTTAAGCTAATCAATTTATAAAAGTCTCCTTCAAGTCAAATTGCGTTCTTAATTATTATTCTTTTTTCTTTTTTTTATTGCTAATATTGTTCCTTTGGGAGCTTGAACTGAGTAATTTTACTCACCATTATCAATAATCTGGGCGAATCTCTCTATGCCTTCCATGGCGCTCATCTGGACATTCTGGGCGATATTTTCACTATCTCGATCCATGCAATCCTGTGCCAATTGCATAGAACTACTCATGGAGGACCACATTGATTCCAGCACCGATTGACCCTCCTTTGTGGTTGGTTTGGGCTTCAGGGCCAAATACAAACCCGACACTTCGATAAAACTGTCCTCCGTCATGAGAGCATTCCATGGAATATTCACCGTGACAGAGCCCAAATAGCCCTCAATAACTTCCAGTCCCCATCCTTGACTTTGGCACAGCTCATTGAGAGCCTAAAAAAGCACCAAAGAAAACCAGACAAAAAAACAACGAATTATTAAATAAAATTAATTGCATTTTGAAGTAGATTTATTGGGATTTATCAGAGCTCTCGATCTTTGTCGTGCAATTTTTCTACCATATTGCCGTACATGTCATTTAAAAGTGAAATAAGTCCAATTGCTTTCGATTTTACTTTGTAGATTAAAAATTTTCTATACCAATTTCATTCCCTAAAATTAGAACTTTGATAGAGAAAAATGTGCAAGATGGTATATTTTTAGACTTTAGAGGCGTAAAAAGATCACTTGCTTCAAGACTGATTTCGAGATATTTTTGGAAGCTTTTTGTGATGTTCCATTTTCAGATCAGGAAGAAGTTACTGTATAGACTTTTAGAGAACAAGAAATAGTTGTGGTGTAAATTTATGCAAAATTTGATCATATGCTAAGAAAGAGCAATAATCTTTAAAATTGTATGTCAAAAAAACATAGAAAAAACCTTTTTTAATTGTCGAAGAACTTTACCAGACTGTACATAAGAGCGACTTTGTAAAATGAAATACACAAATAAAAAGATTTATTCGTAAGTTAAATTTATGAAAAAAATGAATAAAAAGTAGTGGCAAAGCATCCCAGTTTTGCGAAATGTTTGAACTCATGACAGATTTATTGAAGAGATTGAATTACTCAAAAAATCGCCTATAATAGCTTAGGAATAATACAATTGATTTTCTGATAAAAATTATTTATACTTTTTGCATAGGTTTATTACCGCTTCAAAACCGATTGGAACCAATTCAGATTTTTCATAAATTCCAAGATCTTCCCATTGACTCCAAATAAGACTCTATTCGGTGGAGAAATACGCTCTCTAGAGCCCTTTTAATCTTTTACCCTGAAAAACTGTTAGAAGGAATGATTCAACGGCATGGGCGTACCCAGCTAGGGGCAGGGGGGGCAGCTGCCCCCCCCTAGAAGCGTCAAAAAAATTCAAAAACAAATGAAAAGTAAAAACATATATTTATACAGCAAAAAATTTTGTTTGACCAGTAAAAAATCCAAATCCTTCCAAAAATGGGCCTAATTTTTCAATTCATAAAGATCGAAACTTTCATGAAAATTCTATTGCTTTTAAAGTTGTAAATTTAGTTACTTCTCAAATTTGATGTTTTACTGCTCATTTTTAGAGGGTTAATACAAAAATGAGCTTATAAAACTCAAAAACTATTAAAAGCCAAATTGGGGGTGGGGGGGGGGCAGGACAAGGCTCTTATCCGTACTGTACTATACATTCAAAGAATTAAAAAAGTGTAAAAATAGGCAAATATTTCGTAACTATTTATGCATTTTTTTCTGACGTAATTTCGGTAACAAATTTATTCAGTAATATATTTTTCGAAAAGAAGGAAGTTGTCACGTAATCTTTTTCACATATTTAAAGGATATTTAAGAATTTATAACGAACGCCTAAAAATCCACAGAGAAAGTAAAAATATAGTGTTAGGTTAGAATAAGTTTTAGAAAAGTCGTATATTTTGGCAGTAACGGTTCACCATATAAGAAGAAAGCAAGTTTCTTAAAATGATTCTACCGATTATTTTTAATAATCTTCTTCTTAATGGCCTATACACATTGGGAACTGTTTTCGTTAAAAATTGTATTTTTGACAGAATTTTGACGTTTCCACCTAGAGAAGTGCAGAAAATTTCCTTCTAAAAAGCATTTTTTTTTTTTGAAAATTACTCCCAATGTGTAGAGGCCTTAAGACATCTTAAAAACTCGAAGTGATGGACCTCTAATTTCCTCGGGGGATATGTTTAAAAAAATCACCAAGGACTCCGAAAGTTTATTTAAAGCCATAAAGGAGCAGTCAGACGTGAAATTTAAGAATATGTAATTAAAGCTGAGGTCGTATATTGACTTTGAACTTTGATGTGTTGAGGGTCTCTATATGCAGGTCAAAAAGACTGAAAATAGCACATTTTCTAACTTTTTTCTCAACATAATAAAAAATTTATTTAATTCAAGCTCCTCTATAGGCATATAAAATCATAACATGTAAACTATTTTTTACAAAAAAAAAATAAATAAAAATTCGACCGTTAGGATCTGATTGTCGGAAACGTTTATTGAAAAAACATACTTTTCGTTAGTAACGATTACATAGAGTAGAGTCATTTGACCTTAAAAACCGTTTTTTTCCTGTTAGCAGATGAGTTAAACCCGTTCTTGAACTTGAGGACTTTTGAAAGAAAGATTAAATTGGGTTTTTAGGAAAATTTAATACATAAATATTATTTTCGGCGTATTTTTGTTTCGTCTTGCCAAATAAATTGTTATCAAAGCAACAAAAAATCCATGGTTCAAGTTAGTTTAACTCATAGTCTAATAAGAAATGTTTTTTTTTGACGTTAGATTAATCCACTCTGAGTTATCGTGACTTCCGAAAAGTTTTTCTCAAAAAGACGTTTCCAAAAATTAGGTGCCAAGTTCCAAGAAGTAAAGGTTAAATCGGTTAAATAAAAATTTAAAAAAAATGCAGTTCAATTGTTGTATTTATACATACTTAAGGGCTTTAATTAAAATACTTTTATTATACGTTGACAAAAATGAAAGAAAACATGCTGTTATTAGGCTGCATGATCCATGTAACCCATTAAGGGGTTACGTAGGTCAAACTGACTAAAAAAAGCATATTTTTCTCTAATATTTTTACAACATAATAGAAAGTTTATTTAATTCAAGCCCTTAGGCATATAAAAGCACAACATTTAAAGTATATTTTCTGAAATTTTCCTTTAAAAATTCTGCTGTAGGGATCTGATTTTCGGAATTCGTAGACCATTTTGAAAAAAATTACTTTTCGATGGACAAGATTTCTTGAAATAAGTTCATCTGAAATCCAAAAACCAAATATTTGCTGTTAGCTAATGAGTCGTCGAGAAATGAATAAAGATAGGTGTAATAGTAAAAATGCACTGTGTTATACGGATCGGAAGGTGCTTTATCAGATGTTTCTCGGGTAGTTGAACTAATGGAATGCATCCTTGCTGTAGTTATTTGGTAAAAAGTTGCGAATTATTTCTAAAAATTAATTTTCTGTTTGGCCAATAACATGGGAGACAATGCACTAGTCCGAGGAACACTGATGATCGTTTCTTAACCAATACCTACAAATTGGGCATAGGCTAATCTCTCGTGAAAAGTAAAACCAGTTTGTATATATATATATATATATATATAGATACTTTTTATCTCATTTTATTTTTTATGTTTTTTTTTTCAAAATAAAAATTATGTACCCCCCCCCCGCCAACAAAATTTGAGACTTAGCCCCCCCCCCTAACTGAAATCCTGGGTACGCCCTTGTTCAACGGTATATTCGTATGAGGACAAAATGTCTGCCTGAGTAATCTTTAACACATACCTATCCAAAAGTGAAAAAATCGCACGACCCGTTTTCGAACAATCCCAAAAAACATGGTTTTTGAGGGACAGGGGAGGGGTGTTGAAAAAATGAGTGGTATGTTAATGGTCCTTGGGTCGACTTATGGGGGTCCCCTGAAGGTTCCAAGTCGCTATTTCTTATCGTTTGGGCTCTATAGAGTTTACGATAGACTGACAAACAGTGCCACATCATTCATATCATCTCTCTGAAGAATTCGAGCAGTAAAAAATCAAGGTTGATTCCAAATTATTCTATTAGTAGTAAGTTCATTTTTATAATATTATTATTATTTATTCATTTCGATTTACCGGTCCATTATAGCCATTTTGTACATTGTTCAGTTTACAAATGCATTATATTCGGTTTACAATGTTTCGTGAAAAATGTCCATTCAGACACTTCAATCATTTGCACCGGGCGAAAGTCGAACTCACAACTGTGACAATCGAGTCAGGGTCAGGGGTCACACCGCCCAAGAGCCGAACGCTCTTACCGATTATACCACGGATCCCCTCATCCTTATAATATTTTTATATAAATATTTATTACCGGTTAGAAGACTTAACGAGAAAAGCTACAATATGGAAATTTAGTACTCCACTTGGTATCGGCATTTCGAAAAATCGTATGATTTAACAAATTACTTTTATTCCCGATATATTTTTTAACATTATTTCAAAATAAAAAAGGTTATTTTTAAGAACAATTTTATAGTTCTTACTTGAAAAAGGGAGTAATATAATCCTTCAATACCACTACCGTTGTAAGTCAAATTTTAATATACCGTAGACACAGGTGACTTTGGATTCTGCTTTTCGTAAGCTTTTTTAACTACTCGAACTCCACAAGTGAGCTGTTTCCACAATCCATTTTTTTTCAAATTCTCACCATACTTTGCCACCCCTTTTTATTTTAGCACTTAAGGCTAGTATTTACTGATCGGATAGATTAAGACCGCATCCCTAAGTATAAGAATTAAAAGTTTATGAAAAGCAGAGGTTCAAAGTCACTTGCATCTATAGTAATTTTATGAAAATAACGATATCCGATAAATTATGTCACACTGTCTATCTAGCCGAAGTAAGAAAAGAAACGATAAGAGATATGAGAAAGTGCCCATGCTTTACACGGTCCGAACGATCCCAAGCTTCATATTGGCGAAATTTTTCTTTCAAAACAATGTGTTCCGCATCAAAAATCAAATTCACAAGTGTAGAGACAGACTAAATTTATTACTGGCTACCTATGTTATCTATTCAACTCGCACATTGAATGATTTTATATTTAAAAAAAATAGACTTGGAAATTGATCTAAACTAATTTTTGAAAATTATTTGTATAACATCCTGCTTGTCCTGCACAATTGTGGGAAATGTTTGATGTGACCTATGCATCGGCCTAAATTGATTGTGAACCAGTAAGGACAAATGTGAAGAAATGAAGAAAATTTCGCAAAACACTCAAAATCGTAAGCGTAACTGATAGTTTTCTAATGAGTTATCCAGCTTAAAAACTTCAAGAGACCCTGAAGAAAAATATAACGCCGAAAAATTCCAACATTAATGTCTTTCAAGATAAGAGAGACCCGAGAGTTCAAAATTGTACTTTATAACCCTCATAAATCTTCTCAAAATAACCAAGGATTTAACAAGAACCTTTTTTTATTATTTTATTTTCCTTCACTAGTAGAACTAAAAGGATTACCGAGGATCATTTGAGAGTGTATAAATTTCTTGATGGTTAGAAAGTAATTTTTGTTCTTCGCTCAGATAAGACAAATATGTTGTTTAAGTAATAAGTGTACGAGAAAGCACGTTTCATTGTGAAAAATTGTGCACACAACATTCCAAGAGACACTATAGAGAACATTTCACAGGATCAAATAAGGTCCAACTACCTTAATTGATAACTTATATTCATTGATTCGAAAAAAAAAATTGGAGGAACTGAAAACGAATCTGTTGATTGTTTTTGGTTTTTTTTTTTTTTAAAGAAACATATGCCAGTAACTTTGTACCTTTTTAATATGAGTAAAAGGTGGCAAAAATTTACACTAATGAGGGTTTCAGACTGGGGGTCTAATGGATCATATAAGTAAATTAAAATTAACCTAAAAATTATTGCCTCATAAAAAAATAAAGAAGTTAAGCCCCATATGGCTAACGATACATAAGGAAAATTTCGTGAAGTCGAAATTCGCAACTCTTTCTTTCTCAAACCTATTTGCTTCTTCTTCTTTTACGGGCTGTATACATTGGAAGGAATTTTCGTCAAAAAATTGCCTTAAAAAAACATGACGTTTCAGCAGCCTACAGTGATAAGGGATTTTTTTTTAAGAAAAATTTTTTTTTACAAAAATTACTCCCAGTGTGTAGAAACCTCTTTAAATATCACAGCAAATTCAATTTAACTTTGTCAAATTTAAATTTGAATTTGGTTTATTGTGAGAATTTTTACGAACTTTAATTCAATGTTAATTGTATTTATTTCAATTCAATTTCAATTTCAATTTCAATTTATTTATTTGATATCTATTTTATTTTATTTATTTATGTACAGAGAAATCGTCAATCAGTTGGTAGAGCACTCGTCTAGTTAACGAGAGGTCTCCAGTTCGATTCTGGGTGGAGGCAGGATTTTTTCCTATCTCCACTGAGAAAAGACTGGATGATTTCAGTGCCATTTGCTCTGATTGATGATTTCTCTGTACAAATTTAAGTGTTTGAGGTTTAATTGTTTTTCTTTTTAATCAATGTATACTTTTCCTGTGAAAAAAAGCTTTTGAGGAATAAATTTCAAATCACCTTTCTCATTAATACATATAATATAAAAGAGAAATTATGATCTTCGACAAAGTTAATAAGTAATTGGAATAAATTTTCAATCAAAATGTATCAATTGCAATTTTTTTTTATTTATATATATACGAAGGAGCCTGATAAAATGAATAATTAAAATGTCACAAATTACCCCAGTCTGGCAATACTTGTTCTATCACTTCTGGGAAGTTCAATAAAATAAACTTTTAGAAAATGACTCTTTATAGCACATTTCTCTGTGCACAGAGAGCGACAATCAGAACAAGTGATTCCCAATCCACAATTTTACCCAAAAGTAAAATTTACTATAACAAAATTGTAGAGTAGAAAATTTTCTATGGATATTTTGTTACATTTTGCCCCACGTTTTCAATTTTCAAATTTCAATTTAGGTCCGATTTCAGATTACTCTATTGCTGACCGAGAATTCTGCGAAGCTAAGATGCTTTGCCACTTCTTTTTTTTTGTTAAATTTGAATGAGACAGTCATTACTTTTACACCGTATAATAATATCTCTGAAACAACAACACTTTATGAATAGCAATGCGTAATTTGCAAATAAAATAAAAACATTGTTAAACAAATAAATATCTCAAATTCATCCAAGGTGTCTTAAGTGTCAATTTATCTCAAATAAATTTGAATTTCTCAATTTTCCAATGAAAGGCTCTAAAAATTCATTTTAAAAAAAAATTACCTAAAATTACTTCTTAAAACTGTTGTTATTTCTTTGTGAAGCCACCATGCAAAAAACAACGAGAAATAAATTATGAATATTGGTAACAATATAAAAATTCCCTGAAAATACTTTTCCGCTGATAGTGATCAGTTGTGTTTTTTTTCTTTTAATGGTAAACGGATGGAATTCACCATCGACACGAGCATAAAGTCTGGGGCATAAGAAGCACTTTAAAGTGTGACATAAATTTGGAGTGAATCGAGAAAAATTATTAATATTCTGCATCGTACTGACTAAAAGGTGTTTTAAAAGATAAAAAAAAATACTCGTATTAATTAAAATTCTCATTGGGAAACGTGATGAAACATTTGCGAATGGAAGGTACGATAATCTTGGTAAATAAAAGTCACAAAGAGAAGGAGACACGACAAAACAAAAAACATATGATTTTAAATGGTCAGCTGGTGAGACACGAACACAAGCAAAAGTCCCTCCAAGCATAAAGACGCTGGAGAGGAAGACTCTGGTGAGACTCTCTTTTTATTGCTTCTTGTGATACCTTTTTTTTATTTTTGCTACTTCATAAAAGATAAATAGAAATAAAATATAGTTCTTGAAATGAGACAAAGAAATATCGATTCTATAGCTGTCTGTTGGCCTCTTTTCTAATATCAACTTTACTTTATACTCCTCCACATAAATTTTCTAACTTATTATCATCACACAATTCCTTGATCTATTGCAAAATCTACAAAATAAATTAATAATTTCACAATATTTATCATTTGGGGAAAAAAAAGAAATTAACATTGACAATGTGTCTGTATGAATGTGTTATTTAGCACTTTTGCAAAAAGACGCAAAAGCAAATCTTTCATCGTGATTCAGTGACAAAATCCCAAAACAATCTCCTAACTCTTTTTCCACATCGACAGCTCTTTTTTTCTCTCTCTCCTTTTCCTGATAAGAAAATATTCATTATATATGGTTTTATCATCAACAATGTGACCTAATTTGTCTCCTTCGCAAATAACTTTTTCTCCCAACAATTTTTCCTAGACAAAAATACCATAATAAAATAATAATATAATGATATTAAAAAGCTCTAAATGGAGGACACGTCGTCGTGGAGCACAAAAAAGGAAATTCAGTAACTTTGAGACATTGAACTCTAAGCTTTTTTCTACGTCTCGAGAGCATGTTGAGAAAAAAAAATAAATGAGGAAAAAACACTCTCAATTTCGCGATTATTCGCGGGAACGCAAAATGGACATGAGTGTGAGTGAGAGGCAAAATTAGTTGCTTCTTTCTCTCTCTCTCAAAAATACATTTTGAGCTCAACACGTGAAGAATGTGACGTTATTTTGTGCGTGATTGATGACAATAAATTACGCGTAGAGAATTAATGTTAAAGTATTGTAAAAATTACTAACTTTTTAAGCAAATTTCCACTCAATTAAAAATGCATTTTGCGAAATTAGAGGATTCTTTAACCTCTCATTCAATTTAGAAAATCTTCATCCCGAAAATCACGAAAATTTGTAAATGTCATGAATTTTGACAAAAAAAATCATGATTCTTGTTATGGACAAAATAATAATTTGAAGGGCAATGCAGATGAAATTTTGGCTGATTTTTGTCTGTTTATTACGTTTATTATATCAAATTAATTTCCAAAACAAAAACTATAAAAAAGAAGTGATAACATTAGCCCCGACACTGCAAATTTGTTGAAAAATATACCGAAATATTTATAGAATCCCAAATTTTCAGAGAAAAATTAGCAAAAACTTTTTAAGATTCTAACCTCTAAAAAATTCCATATGTAAAATGTACGAAATTCTTAAGATTTTTTACATAATATAGGGCAATCAAGACATGTAAACGCTATAAAAAAAAGTATTTGTCGGACATATTTCTAATATTATTCATTTTTCCTTCTTCGCCAAAATATAATAATGCATAGGGTAAGTATATTAAATTTCGACCAACTTGCAATTTCGATCTGTTCTTTTGTTCCTGAAATTTCCAAGAATTATTAGTCTTTGCAGACTCTCCTAGAGATTATACAATGCAAAAAAATCTCGTTTCAACGAGATGATGTGTAAAACTTTTAGAAGAATTTCGGAAGGGTAAGGAACTACGAGAATCAAAATGACCGAAATATTACCCAAAGCTATGTTTATATTTTTATTCATTTTGAAATGTATTAAGAATGATTTTAGAGAAAACAAAGACGATAAACTGTCTACAAGCTTCCAAAAGCAACACTCCTTAAAAAGAAGTAACAAAAAATCAATTTGTATCAAAAATATTCATTTTAAATTTAAGACTTTAGCACTTTCATGCGTCGAAAATGGCGCAACTATGCCGAAATTTGATACAATTGCCCTAGATTAAAAAAGATTCAGACACAATACAGTAGACTCTTTCTCAATCGGGCATTTGGGGCAAAATGTCATCCAAATTATCGAGAGATTTGGGCGTCAAAGTCATTGTAAATTGCACAAAAAGCACTTAATTATAAAGAATGACGATAAAATAAGGGAAATTACAGCGAATTTGAGTAAATTTTCATCAAAATCAAACGTGAAAATTGGCAAAAAAAATTGTTTTCGCCCGATTGAGCGAGAGTCTACTGTAGATTCAAGGGTTGGACACAAGTCAAAAACCAAAAAATTGACGTAAATTACCAAATTGGAATAAAATGTCACCTTTTGCAATGGAAATCAGTAATGGGCATTTGAATGGCCTTTGGGGTCGCAGGAGGGAAAAAAAATTAACATTTATTGGGTTTTTCTACGTGAATATAGATTCCAAATAATCACAAAGTGTACACGAAAATATGAAAAACCTTATTAGAAAATGAATGTATGAGCCCTAGCACTGTTGTAGAAGTGTTTCGAAAGTAAGACAATTTATTAATTCCAAAAACAATCTCTTTTAGAGTTCGAATAGTGCAAGCAGTAAAAAATCATTTAGCAATAGAAAAAGGGACAGATAATCCTAACCGGCTTATGTAGGTGAGATTCTTAACGTGAGCTAACTCGGAGTGCATGCAAATTCGATTTAGAGCTGAAGTTGGGAGACGCCATTCAGTTATCTTGAATCAAATTCGTGAAATTATACAAATTTTGTATTTAAACCAAAATATCAAGGATTTGGATGAACTGATAGAAAAGTGATATATGGATGAAATGTAGACCAGAATGTTCTCTATAATTTTGCCATAGAACATGATCTCATCGATTACTCAGAAGCCAAGATAAGCGAGGTTTTTTGTTTCTTAACTCGTTTTTTCATCCAGAGTGCCCCAAGTAGTCATTTGTTGAGCTTCAACTATTTCAAAGAATTGTTGTCTTTTGTGGGACTTTCCATTTAAAACCCTATTTTAAGTGTCTTGGTGGAGTAGAGGCAGTCAAATTGGCATCTGAGTGATTTCAAAGCGTTTTTATGGGAAAAATCATTTTTTTCACACTTAAACGGCAAAATCGGAGTGATAGCGTAGTCTGAGCGGAAAATGATGTGTGGACGAAATGTAGAGACAAATGTGTTCTACAATTGTGTCGAAGTAATCATCAAAATCGGTTTAGCGACAGTCGAGATAATTGAGGTTATGTGATATTGAAATTGGTTTTTCGACTGTGGCGCCCCTGATGTTGGTCCCACGAAGTTCAAATATTCTAGAAAGTTGTAGCATTTGGTGAGATCTTTCGTTTAAGCCCTCACTCATCAAAATCGGTCACATAGAACCGGAGATATGATTTTTTGAATTTTGTGAACTTTGACCCCTCATATCTCCGGTTCTGTTTTAACCACAGCGCGCATACGCACCATTTTGGAAACGTCCTAGACTGGACTACAACATACTAAAATTTCATTAACTTGCACAATGCCGTTTTTGAGAAAAGTGACTTTGAATTTCGATGAATTTTGACGCTATCACAGCGCCACCTGTGGTGACTTTTTGAACTTCCATCTGAAAGTGCTCATCGAGACGAAACCAAAAAGGTAAAATTTAGGTCGCTATGTTAATTAGAACCGGAGATAGAGGCCGGTCAATGTTCGAACTTTGACCCCTTATAGCTCGGGTCAGGGGTTATGGATCGACTTAAGGTTTTTTTTGTTTGATAGGTATAATCAACGGCTACAACATACTAAATTTTCAGCCCGATGCACAATGGAATTTTTGAGTTATTTAACTTTTAAGATTTAAAAATTTTCTTTTTAAAAAAAAGCGCCCCTAGCGGTGGTTTTATGAACTTGCGATGTTAGAAGGGGAAGTGGCATTTCACGAGAGCTTTCCAAAAAGCCCTCACTTTTTAAATTCTGACAATTAGAACCGGAGTTATGGCCATTTTAAGAAATTTTTTTTGGACCCTTATAGCTCGGGTCAGGGGGGTCGGGGGACCTTAAGTTTAGTATTGATGGAAAGCTCTAAGGCCCAGCTATAACATACTAAAATTTGAGTCCGCTGAATGCCATAGGGGCGGAGCTATTGAGAAAACAAAAAAAGGGGGGTCTTCAAAATGGCGGAAAGAGGGGTGGGGGGTGGGGGGTCTATGCACCAAGTTGCAATTTTCACCCGATATATAACCTTTGCCGAAAACCGCAAGTCGATATCTTTTTTAGTTTAGGAGCTATTAAGCTCCAAAGAGCGGCCGGCCGGCCGGCCGGGAACGTAAAATAGCCACATATATATTCGTGATCAGGAAGTGCTGAAACACATTTTGGCCAAGTTTGAGGTCGATCGGACGACATGAAATTTTGTTAGGATTATAGTAGGTTAGATTTTGTTAAGAATCTCACCTAATAATCCAATTCATTCTGCAAATAGGGGAAAGCTCTGAGACTTCGTACACACTCTGGCTTTGAACGCTTCATATTTTTCTTATATTTCTTTAATGAATTTGACCTGTGGCTATATAAATTAATAGCTACTATTGAGTCACACATTTTCATAAAAAGTTAGGTCAGATTCATTAAAGAAATACGGGAAAAATATGAAGAGTTTGAACGTGAAGTGTGTGCGAAGCCTGAAAGGCTTCCTCTATTTTAGAATTATAGTTGTTTCTGTTTATCAAGATTTTGGTTCTCTAAATAGTCTGGTTCTCTAAATCTTTGAAGTAGAAGAATGAGGAATTTAGTAACTTTTTTTGGAATGAGGAATTTTGTAACTTTTATTGAATAAATTTTGTGCGCCACGTCGCTTGTTTTGTTTTGAATTAATGACAGATGGGCAAGGATTTTTTCTCACTTTTTCCTCACAAATATTGAATTAAAATGATTTAATGTTGCATTATTCGCACAGTCTTTGGATATTTGGAAGAGTTTGTGAACGTTTTATTGAGAAATATATTACATTTTTGCTGAAAATTAGAAGCCACGCAAAGAAGCAAAATAAGTTACGGCAAATGCTGATTACTGAAAATTTTGTATGGAAATTTGTCGTAACTTCACCAACAATGGAAGTTACGACAAATTCTGATAAATTTTTCTTCATTAAGGACACTTACGATAATTTTTGTTTAAAATAATTTTTATTGGGCTTACAAAAGATCCTTTTCCTCAAGTGAGTTTAATAAACAAAATTACGCTGATTCCAAATATGTATATATCTCAAAATCGCAAAAATGAATTTACGATAAATGTTGATTTAACTGACGAAAGGTGTAAAAAAAACTCGAATTCTGAGTAATTTTTCCAAATTATTATATCGCGTAGAAAAACTGTAGAGAAAAACCTGCGTAATTATACATTGGAGTGCGTAATCTCCACATTCTCGCACTATATTTGTTAATTTTTCTCTCAGTGTTTCTATCCGGAAGACTTAAGCGATGTGCTCAGACATTAGCATAAATCCAATGCTGTCGCGCCCCAGCCGAAAGAACACGCGCACTTTCCCGGACACTGCGGAAAAGTGCACGGGACTTTTGGGAGAGGCAGTCTGGGACATTTTCCCACTACGCAATTGGGAGATTTTCACCTCATGCCCCATCTCTCTCTCACACTCTTGTGGGCATCCCATTCCGCGAGAGTCGCAATTTAAACTGGCATAAACTTTTGGGGAATGAATTTTCTCTGGGATTTTCCATAGGAGATTTGCACACTTACCTCAGAATAGAGGGCGACATCGTAGACTGTGCCCTTGCCATTGTATAGATCCACATTGAGCTGCTCAAGGGAGAGTTTTTCCTGCAGGAACTGCCCCAGATATCGCTGAAGCAGATACCTGCACACCTTCTTCTTGATCACGTCGGAGAAGAGCGCGTACCAGGGCATCGTGTCACCAGCTGTGTCGCCCCTCTTGAGTCTCTTGTGGTTTTGAGCCCCTTCCCTGCTCCGTTCAGCTTCTCTCTCGCTCTCCCGTGCCAAGCTCTTGTCTTCCGCAGTCTCTCCGTGAACACCAAAAATTCACATTAACTTTTCATGCATACGCACTAACTATCCACTGTCTATCACTGCACAAAATGCTATTGCGTAACACCACCAAACACCTACACATCAATTTAGGCAGCAAAATGGTCTTTTTTAGGGGAATTTTCTGCCCAACATTTTGCTCTTTCTTCACACACTTTTCTGCACTTTTCTTCCTTTGTTTTGTCAAAACAAACGTCCATGTTCGACGGAGCTTCGGGTGGAAATCGGCTGAAAACCGATGCCTTTTGGGGCAAGCAGCGCCATCTGGTAGGAATTTTGGACCAATCAGCTGCCATGCGAACAGCTGATCGGCGGGCATTTAAATGCGAAGCTTCCGGAAATAAATCTCCATTTTTTAAAGCTTTTTATTGAAAATTTCAACTGTTTTGAGCTATAAATGGTCACTAGATCAACTGCTTTACTCCTCAGCCTGCTTTTTTGGCCTCACATAGGGCTTACATTCCGGATGCTTGTCCGTGAGGAAGCTCCTAATCTCTCCATGATGCACTTTCATGTCAATGATGGTTTCAAAATGTCCCCGGACGTTTTCTTGCTTCCTCAGGTATTTATTGTGTCCATAGGTGCCCACGTAGAAGGGTGGATACTTCTTCTTCTTCAGCACAATTTTCCCATCGAGACCGTATTGAGTGAAATCGAGAATTTCATTGCTAGGAATCTCATCTTCTGTTCGACATTTTGTCGGAGAAGCTACAACCGTGGGGAAGTTTCCTTGATCCTTCCGGAACTCCACTACATGCAGCCCCTTTTCCTCAGCGAGCTGTTGATGTGTCTTCTGCTTGAGGAGCCCAATGAAAAAAGCCTTAACGATGTGCTGAAGATTTCTGGAACCCTCAATCTTTGCGTACAAATCCTTGATTCCAATCACCTGGCAGATGGTCTTGATGGCTCGCTGACAAACCAGCCCATACCCCTCAGGCTTCCGCTTGATGAAGATCTTCGTGGCTCCGAATTGGCAGAAGATATCGTGGAAGACTGTGTGTCCATTGCAGATGTCCACATGGATTAGCTTCTGTCCAGCACGATTTTTCACCTTCCGCATGGCAGTTTTGGTATCAATGGCCTTGGCCACGGAGAATCCAGCAATACCATTCCCATTCCCCGTAACTGCCATCACTGACAATCGCCTCTTCCTGCCCACATTTCCCTTCATGATAAAAACTGTCTTTAGCTCCAGGACTCTCGTGTCAAAGCCCTCAAATGTCTGATCACCAATTGGATCCGGAGCTCCGATACTCCGTCCTGGCATTTTGTTCCCAGACCAACCCCGATCGATGGGACTCAGCCTTCCCATTCTCCGGAAACCCATAGAATCCCTCAATTTTATCAAGTTAGCCTCGCGTTCTTTGTCCTCAGGCAGCTCCTCACGCTTCACAAGTTCCCTTCCCCTCGCAACAGGAGCATTGAGTCCCGGCCAGACCATGTTAATCTTACCAACGCCAATCACCTGACCACGATTGAGATCCCTTCCCTTCTTCTTTGCTGCCCCTCGGCCACGACCACGCTTCATTCCTGCATTACTCACGGAGGTCACACCCTTCCATAGCTGCTCTGCTGGCACTGAAAAACATCCCCAAAAACCAGAAAATTCAGAGATTGTCCAGGAAAAATAAACAAGAGACAACAATGTGAGGTTAGGAAGCAATTGAACTTACATTTCACGAAGAAACTTGTCGTCCTGGCGATGTCCACTTGTGGACTGGGGCTGTGTTGCAGGAGGACATTGCTGCAGGTGTTGCCGATAGTGTTTATCCGTAATTTCTTGATATTTCGCACCAAAATATTCATTTTTCTGATGCACTCTTCTGAGAATATTACCCCGGAATTCTGACAGAGGCGCTGATGGCGGGATCTCAACTGCAGCGCCAGTGGCTATTATTGGAAGCTCTTGAAAAGAGAGGGAATTTTCAAATCATCACTTTCCTTTTCTAACGGATTTTATCGCAAATTGAAAGAAAATTTTCTGATGAATGCGAATAACGAAAAAATTCCAACTAGAAGTTATTCATTTTGGTCCACTTGTGGACTGGGGCTATGTTGAGGAGAACATTGCTGCAGGTCCTGCAGGTGTTGCCGATGGGGTTTATCCGGACTGGAGATTTCGCACCGAAATATTCATTTCGTCAGTTAAATCAGCATTTGTCGTAACTTCCTTTAGACAGCTTTTCAGGAGACAAAATTTCGTCGGTTGCCTCAGCAACTGTGCTAACTGCATCTGCTTTGTGCCTGCATTGATTGCAAAGGCCGCGTAGCGATGCGTTGCTTACAACGAATGCTGACACAAAGCAAATGCAGTTAGCACAGTTGCTGAGGCAACCGACGATTTTCAGTTCAGCAATTCATCATAAAGCAACTGATCCACGTCCAAAAGAATGCAAGAAGGAATGGAAGAAGTATATACATTGCGGGGAAGGCGTTCTTGGGCGATCTACGATCGGCTTGAGCCGATGGCTCAAGCCGGTTGGCTTGAGCCCTGATCAAGAATCTGTTCTTGGTTTTTCTTCTATACGTCACTATTTTCTTTAATTATTTTTTTTTGTTTTTGCTGTTTTGTCTCATATTATCAATTATTCCGCCGGTTCTAGTGTACGGAATTTAATAAATGGGCATCCGTTGGAAAGGTAAGTAGTTGTGCTTCAACTTGAAAATTATGTGGTATTAGGTGAGATTCTTAACAATCTCACCTACTATAATCCTAACAAAATTTCATGTCGTCCGATCGACCTCAAATTTGGCCAAAATGTGTTTCGCCACTTCCTGATCACGAATATATATGTGGCTAAGTTACGTTCCCGGCCGGCCGGCCGGCCGGCCGCTCTTTGGAGCTTAATAGCTCCTAAACTAAAAAAGATATCGACTTGCGGTTTTCGGCAAAGGTTATATATCGGGTGAAAATTGCAACTTGGTGCATAGACCCCCCACCCCCCACCCCTCCTTCCGCCATTTTGAAGACCCCCCTTTTTTTTGTTTTCTCAATAGCTCCGCCCCTATGGCATTCAGCGGACTCAAATTTTAGTATGTTATAGCTGGGCCTTAGAGCTTTCCATCAATACCAAACTTAAGGTCCCCCGACCCCCCTGACCCGAGCTATAAGGGTCCAAAAAAAATTTCTTAAAATGGCCATAACTCCGGTTCTAATTGTCAGAATTTAAAAAGTGAGGGCTTTTTGGAAAGCTCTCATGAAATGCCACTTCTCCTTCTAACATCGCAAGTTCATAAAACCACCGCTAGGGGCGCTTTTTTTAAAAAGAAAATTTTTAAATCTTAAAAGTTAAATAACTCAAAAATTCCATTGTGCATCGGGCTGAAAATTTAGTATGTTGTAGCCGTTGATTATACCTATCAAACAAAAAAAACCTTATTGTTCATACATGAACAATATGCTAGTGAGCAAAGAGAAGAGAATTTATTAGCCCCTTGCGGTGCAACGACGAATTTATTAGCCCCTTGCGGTGCAATGACAATTGACACCGCACGGGCTTTCCTCTATGACGCGCGCGGCTACTTGAGCCATTTGTTTTTCTCTTCTCTTTGCTCATCAAGCACTTTTTTAAAATAATTTTCCCACAATGAAAATGGATTAGTTAGCAAAATTATTTGTATATAAACCCGAAATTTTGAATCAATAAATCACTTCCAATTCCACAATCATCGTGGTCCCATCGAGACATCAAGCTTTTGGTTTGAAGAAATACTTTAAATCCAAACAGCAATGGAAACCAGCACCATTCTAAAGGAGCAGGAGAGCATCGCCAAGACCATCGAAAGGCTGCGGACGAACTTCAAGAAGGATGGCCCTAGCAAATGGAAAGCGCCTTACCTTGAAAACAAGGTTAAGGAGCTCAACTCATATTGGAGGCAGTTCGTGACCAACAATGCGACTCTCACATCTCAGCTCCCGGGAAGTCATCCTTATATCCTGCATAATTTATACCAAGAAACCAAAACGGTTTACGAGGATTTTATGCAAAAAATCAAAAACTGCCCTGAGTTTGAGAAAGACTCTAACTCAGAGTCGGACGATACTCCACCAACAGATGCGGGGTTACTTCGACCATCGAAACTTTCCAGTACTACGGAAAGTGTGACAGTGACGTCTGAATCTTCATCTGACGTCATCTTCATCCCAACAACAACAACACCAGTAGTTACACAGGCCGTGTACACTGGGACAATTCCACGTCAATACGACAAGGTTGCGACAACCAGCAACAACGCAGTTACTACTACTATTTCCAGATGGAATCAACCCATCACCACGACTGAGCATCCGCTCAATACAACTACGCCAACTTGGAATCCATCTTCTACAACAACAGGGGTGAACAATTTTCCGAACAACCCTCCATTTTTGGGAAACTTCAATACCTGGCCATCTTGGGCTTCATATGGTGTACAGCCAGTCACATCAATCTACAATCCAGGGCAATATCTGCCACCTTACGGGCAATATGGTGGACAACAAGGCCATCTCCCGGCTTGGCAAAAAACCCATTTGCCAAAACTCCCACCAGTTCAAATTCCAAAGTTTAACGGAATTTATAAGGATTGGTATAAGTTTTATGATGTCTTCAAAAGCGTCATACACGACAACTATAATCTGGGGAACGTGACCAAATTTCAATATCTTCTCTCTTACTTGGAGGGGGAGGCTGCAACCTTGGTTTCAACACTTCGGCTTAGCGACACGAACTACATCGCCGCTCTAGAAATACTGGAGGAACGCTACAAGAATCCCCGACGCATTATTACTTCTTACTTGGACATCGTCGTCGACCATAAAAAGTTGGAGCATCGCGTAGCAGAGGACCTTTCATCTCTTCATGGTGCCATTCGGGAATGTCTGACTGGACTAGCTAACATGGGCTACAAAACCAATGAATGGGACGCTATAATAGTGCACATCGCCATGAAGAAGCTGGACAACGAAACACAGCGTCTCTTTGATGAAAGTTTGGATTCCGCAAAAATAATGCCAACATTAAAGGTATTATTGGAGTTCTTGATGAAACGCCACCATAATCTGTTGAATTTCAACAAGGGCAAGAAATCAGCTAAGCCAGAGGCAGCTACAAGTTCAACCAACAAGAAAACCTTCCACTCCACAGTTCAGTCGTGTGGTATGTGCAAAGAACAACATTCAATAACTAAATGTGACAAATTCAAGGCCCTCAGCACATTCAACCGGAAGAAAACGGCGGATAAGCTAAGTCTCTGCTTAAATTGCCTCATGCATAAACGTACCGAGAAATGCTTCAGCAAGAAAACATGCTACGAATGCCAAAAACCACACCACACTCTTCTCCACTTTAAGAAGGAGGCAGAGGAGAATGAGCAGTCCAATAATACAAACGAAACTGCTTCCGACACAGACACATCAAATGACGAAGAGGTCAAATCCCTTGCAATCCGCAAGGAACACACTGTCATGTTAGCGACAGCGCTCGTGAAAGTGAAATCAACATCTGGGCGGACGGAGTTACTGAGAGCTCTTGTGGATCCTGGATCACAAGCAAGTTTCATCACCGAAGATGCCGCTCAGAGTCTTCAACTTAGGAAGAACCGAATCAACACTACAATCTCTGGAATAGGAAAAACAACAGCTGGCTCATCCCGTTACAAAGTCCAGCTTATCATGGGTCCAAGATTTCCGTCATCTTTTGCGATGGAGATTTCCGCCTTCGTGCTACCGAAAATCACCAATTCTTTGCCAGAAAAGGCAATACAACTACAAAGCGAAGATAATCACGACAACAAAATTCTTGCTGATCCGACTTACATGACGCCCGGCCCAATTGATCTACTTTTAGGGGCTGACGTGTACACATATATCGTGGAGAATGACTTGAGGAAAGTCAAAGACGGACAGCTCACTATGCAAAATACCAAACTTGGGTGGACCTTGATTGGGAAAACATCGACCACACCAGACTCTCCACGAGTAATAAGCATGATCTCTGTTATCAAATGGGATCAACCACTAGACCAACCTTGGGATATAAATGACGACACACCCAAGAAGGCAACTGCTGTGACTGCAGAACAACGGGCCACTACTGATAGAAATGCCTTAGAGTTCCGCCCCCCCGCAAGACCCCACTTTGGGGGATTCTCTAAAATTGATGTAAAATCACACTCGGATCCAGATGGAATAATCCAAGTGGCGACCGGGAAGTTCAGAGGATATAAGAAGGATCGACCAGTCCATAAGCTCTGCCAATTTTCTACGAACGTCCATGATCAAGATTCCGATCTTTCCACTCGTAACAAGGATTTACCTTCAGGATCTGAAACTGAAAAGGCCAACTCGACAGATGCTCCAGCCAATATCAAAATGTCAAAGAGGCTCAGGAGAAAGAAGACATCTTCAATGGTTTCTAACCTAAAGAAAATTACAAAAGTTGCTCCTTGCAGATGGACAACATCAATACTTCATGCTGTACTCATGATCTTCATGCTGTTCAGCACTATTTTAGCTACGTCTAACAACCCTGACAAACCCAACATCGAAGTTTTTATTCCAGAACCGGGACTTTACATTGAGAAGATGGGGATTGCACGTCTACAACGTGGGAATCTTCAAGTGGAAATCACATATACAACAGCTGAATCTCAAAGAGATCAGGAACTAATCAACGCAATCTGGGACAAGATGTCATTGGCCTGCAAAACAGCAAGCGAAGCCGTGTCGGACGCTGATACTACTTGCACACATAACATCAATCACCTCCAACATAAGAGGGATTATTTACTTGAGGAAATCAACCGTATATCAGAAAAACAAGGTGTACGCAAAAAACGTGGATTACTTGGCCAAGCAGTGACATATCTCTTTGGGGTTAATGATCAAGTATATGCAAGCATTGATCAACTCAAGGAGAGACAGGAAGACACACAGAAGCTGATCAAGCAACAATCATTGATGCTGAGTACAAAGGTGGATCTGTCCAACACCATAATAGAAAACAAACTTCGGAAATTTGATGAAAAAATCATGCAGATCAACGAGGCCATAGGTGAAATGGCCAACTGGTATGTTGGAATAGACCACAACCGAGTGCGCATTGACATTTTAACCACCTACATCAATGCTGCTGACTGTTACGAGGAACTCGACAGGAAACTGACCAACATTCAACTCGCGAAAGATGGGAAGCTAGATTTACATAGCCTCGTCACGGGAAGAACCCTCCAAGACACTATTCAAAGGACATTGAGGCACATCGGTCCAGACTTTGATATACCCCGAAGGCAACGAGAGCCAAGTGACTACATCTTTCGGGACAGTGAACTTGTCATCTTCGGGAAATACCCCATTCTCGAAAAGGATGAGTTTCATCTCATTCACATAACACCAATTCCCATAGCAGTGGAAAACGGCACATTCATCGTGTCAGAAATAGAAGCAGACACAATGGGAATCGATTTCAACAAACAGATTTACTTCACATTAGAGGATGGACACAATCAGTGTTCTCCTATCGGTTCCGGGGAATACTACTGTACACTAAGTCTCTTGCACAACATGGATCAGAACCCTAACTGCGTAATCGACGAAATATATCATCGACACCCAAAAACCAAATGTGAGATGATAGCCGTTCGCTTAGAGGGGACGTTGTGGAAGAGGTTAGCAATGGAAAACACGTGGTTGTTCATTGCTTCACAACCAACGTCCGTTGCAGTCATCTGTATGGGGCATCGAGAAGAGAAGCTGCTGAAGAATGCTGGAATTCTCCGGATTAAAGAAGGCTGCGTTATCAAAACCAAGAGGCAAACCCTTCATTCAACGATAGAACACCATATGAAGGCTTCTGCTACATACATTAAGCCTTTAGAGTTTGCAGTCGTAGAGTCTTCCGGACTCAGAAAGATCGCTATAATTGACCCGAAGCCAATCATCAATGGGCAGAACTTATTCCACCAAGCCAAAAATGTGGAAGTGCCCGAACCACCAACATACGGAGAAATTATAACCCATCCAGCAGTGAGCAGTGGATCCGTCTTGCTCATCATTGGTCTACTTTGTTGGATATCCCGGAAGCAGTGGAAAAGGCTCTGGAGCAAGTGCCACAAACCAAAGGAAACACTGGCCGAGAAGTTTGGAAAGCTGCGGATTTCTCAACCAGCTCATACTGCCCCCGGCCAGGATGTTCATACATGAACAATATGCTAGTGAGCAAAGAGAAGAGAATTTATTAGCCCCTTGCGGTGCAACGACGAATTTATTAGCCCCTTGCGGTGCAATGACAATTGACACCGCACGGGCTTTCCTCTATGACGCGCGCGGCTACTTGAGCCATTTGTTTTTCTCTTCTCTTTGCTCATCAAGCACTTTTTTAAAATAATTTTCCCACAATGAAAATGGATTAGTTAGCAAAATTATTTGTATATAAACCCGAAATTTTGAATCAATAAATCACTTCCAATTCCACAATCACTTATGTCAATCTAAAACCCCTGACCCGAGCTATAAGGGGTCAAAGTTCGAACATTGACCGGCCTCTATCTCCGGTTCTAATTAACATAGCGACCTAAATTTTACCTTTTTGGTTTCGTCTCGATGAGCACTTTCAGATGGAAGTTCAAAAAGTCACCACAGGTGGCGCTGTGATAGCGTCAAAATTCATCGAAATTCAAAGTCACTTTTCTCAAAAACGGCATTGTGCAAGTTAATCAAATTTTAGTATGTTGTAGTCCAGTCTAGGACGTTTCCAAAATGGTGCGTATGCGCGCTGTGGTTAAAACAGAACCGGAGATATGAGGGGTCAAAGTTCACAAAATTCAAAAAATCATATCTCCGGTTCTATGTGACCGATTTTAATAAATGAGGGCTTAAACGAAAGATCTCACCAAATGCTACAACTTTCTAGAATATTTGAACTTCGTGGGACCAACACCAGGGGCGCCACAGTCGAAAAACCAATTTCAATATCACATAACCTCAATTATCTCGACTGTCGCTAAACCGATTTTGATGATTACTTCGACACAATTGTAGAACACATTTGTCTCTACATTTCGTCCATACATTATTTTCCGCTCAGACTACGCTATCACTCCGATTTTGCCGTTTAAGTGTGAAAAAAATGATTTTTCCCATAATAACGCTTTGAAATCACTCAGATGCCAATTTGACTGCCTCTACTCCACCAAGACACTTAAAATAGGGTTTTAAATGGAAAGTCCCACAAAATACAACAATTCTTTGAAATAGTTGAAGCTCAACAAATGAACACTTGGGGCACTCTGGATGAAAAAACGAGTTAAGAAACAAAAAACCTCGCTTATCTTGGCTTCTGAGTAATCGATGAGATCATGTTCTATGGGAAAATTATAGAGAACATTCTGGTCTACATTTCACCCATATATCACTTTTCTGCCAGTTCATCCAAATCCTTGATATTTTGGTTTAAATACAAAATTTGCATAATTTCACGAATTTGATTCAAGATAACTGAATGGCGACTCACAACTTCAGCTCTAAATCGAATTTGCATGCACTCCGAGCTAGCTCACGTTAAGAATCTCACCTACATAAGCCGGTTAGGATTATCTGTCCCTTTTTTCAAAAAATCCTTGGGGGCGGAAAAACAAAATCAAACTAAAATTTCTCAAAAATGACCTAAGAAAGGAACTTTGAAAAATCATATAAACTAAACTAAACTAAACTAAATATTAATGTATACTCTCTTCAGCATATAATAGATTTCACTGAGGACTACATTTTTGTTATAGAAAATATCCTGCTCCGATACCTCTAAATGCCTTATTTTTTGATTTTTGTCAGAAAATTTTCCAGAAGAAATGCTGCTCTTCTGAACAGATTATTAGCATGTGCAAGAAGAAGAGGTCGGGCGTCTTTAGAATGTATGGATGAAATGTCCGCTAGGATGCTCTCTAAAACATATTCAAAAATGAAAAGCATAGATGGTTTAGTTCTTCAGATATTCCTAAAAGAGTGGTTTCTGGAGGGGAAGGATAGACGTTGGGATGAAATTGAAGTGACATTTGGATTCCTTGGATGAACTTATGGGGGGGGGGGTACTCAGAACATTCCAAATCGATATCATCAACAGTTTGTTGAAAAAAAATTTTTTTTGGCAAAAATTTGCAAGATTTCATATGTTTTGAAAATGACAAAAATCAAAAAATAAGGCATTTGGAGGTATCGGAGCAGGATGTCTTCTATGGCAAAAATGTAGTCCTAAGTGAAGTCTATTGTGTGCTGAAGAGAGTATATTAATATTTAGTTTAGTTTAGTTTATATGATTTTTCAAAAGTTGCTTTCTTAGGCCATTTTTGAGAAATTTTAGTTTGATTTTGTTTTTCCGCCCCCAAGGATCTTTTGAAAAAATATCAAATCATTTTCAAGTTGAAGCACAACTACTTACCTTTCCAACGGATGCCCATTTATTAAATTCTGTATACTAGAACCGGAGGAATAATTGATAATATGAGACAAAACAGCAAAAACAAAAAAAAATAATAATTAAAGAAAATTGTGACGTATAGGAGAAAAACCAAGAACAGATTCTTGAACAGGGGACTCGACTCTACCAAACGTACCATGTGAGATCCGTGTGCCAAAAAAAAGTTGTCAATTTGTTGCATAGTGTAATGATAGAAACAGGTTCAGGAACATAAAGTCCTCCTTATACTCCTCCTTCACTTTTGGCATCATTAAGATCGTCCGGGTCTCCGAGTCTCTTACAGGACTGTTCAAAGATTGTTCTGTAACCTCTGATGGGAAATTAATAAGGTCCAATCCTTTCCCAGAATGATCCTGGAGATCCCAGAGCTCTGAATCATCCTTAAATCTGAAAGGAGCCTCAAGAATTTTCCAACCATTCATGGAAGACATAACCTCAATTACCACTTTACACTGAAAAACATTAAAATGCTTTTTTATAATACACAAAGAATTTTTTCAAGCCTAATAATAACTCTTTCACTCACTAATTACCTTATGAATATGAATTACAGTAGACTCTCGCAAATTCGGCTCTTTTAAGATCGGGCTACTTTTAAATTCGGGCAGCGGTTACATTTGAAAAAAGTTTGTTGTCATTTTTAAAGTTTGATTATGATTATCAAATGAATCAAATATGCTCAAATTTGGCATGGTTTGTCTTAGTTTTGATGTGATTTTGCATTATTGAGGGATTTTCATGCAATTTACGTTATATATGAGTGTGTAAACTCAATATCTATATGCACATGAATAAAAAATCGTTGCATTTCAAAAAGTTTGTCGCCCGAATTTCTGTCTAATTCGGCTGACATTTCGGTCTCATATGCCCGAATTTGAGAGAGTCTACTGTATTACAATTTTTCATAATTTTTCACGATTATATACTGTTTCCTGTTCAACCGCGTCGCTAGTATTGTTTAAAGATCAATAACAGAGAAGCATTTACTTCGCACTATGCTCTCTGATAATAAATGTCCAAAATTAGTATTTTTGATAAAATTGCAAAAAAAAAATATTTTAAAAAATCTAGAATTAAATAATAGATATTCTTTTACAAATTTACTATTAATATAATTTACATTTGTATTTTAATTATTCTCTTTGAGTCTGTAAAAAGCATTTATAATTATTTTCTTGAGATGAATTACAATATCGCTTCAAATTTCAAGTAGTTTCTCTGAGCATAAGAAGTTACGATAAATGTTGAAAATCGAATGCATATTATTGTGACAGTTACGAGAAAGTTACGAGAAATGCTGATTAGAAAAAATTTTGTAGGAAAATTTATCGTAACTTCCTCAAAAATGGAAGTTACGAGAAATGCTGATAAATTTTATCAAATTCAATGTAGTTACGATAATTTTTATTTTAAATAATTTTTAATTGAGGTTTAGAAATTTTTTTTTCTCAAATTAGTTTAATAAACAAAATTACGCTGATGATTCCAAAAATGTATATATCACAAAATCGCAAAAATGAAGTTACGACAAATGCTGATTTAACCGACGATTTTTCTTACTCTTCTGAGGATATTTTCCCGGAATTCTGGTAGAGGCTCAGATGGTAGGCTCTCAACTGCAGCGCCAGTGGCTATTATTGGAAGCTCTAAAAAGAGAGGGAATTTTAAAACCGTCAAAATCTCTTATCGTAACGGATTTTATCCCAACTTGGAAGAAAATGCTGATCAATTCAAAGGAAAGGATTCTAACTAGAAGTTATTTATTTTGGTAAGTCTTCTTTAATTTTATCAGGAAACAAAAGATAATATCTTTGAAAAATAGTTAAAAGCTATACTAACATAAAAGAACTTTGCCTTTTTAAGCTCATAACTTATGAATCAAAATCAACATAAATACTCCAATGTACGATTTTCCACCGCACTGACCATTTATATATGAACCACACACAACAAATGAAAAGCAGCAAATAACTAATTCCTCCCAAAACTACTTCTGCAGAGGAGGAATAATTTTGGGATACAGTTTAAAATGTTTCTGTATCAAATTCTAGTGGTAAATAGGGCATTTTCAACACTCACGAACAATAACGATTTGAAGTTGAGATTAGCGCTCCACGGTCTGTTCCCTGAAATGCGATTAAACCCCCCTGGCGTAGTTCTGAAAGGACGATCCTTTTGAAAATGCAGTTATTCATGCGTTATTGCATAAATGTTAGTCTGTATAATAGAAAATTTCTCAAGTGGATCTCACATACTCCATAATAATATCCCAGGCGTTCGCCCTCCTGCACATCAGAGACCATCAGAGTACATCAGGCTTCCTGATGGGCTTTCTACACAGAGTCCTTGCTCAGATCTTTCACCTTTTCACAGCTTTACGCAAAAAAATGAGGAAATTCATGGCATTTCTCTGTGTCTCAGATTCTGTTGCTTCTCTTCCTTTTTCAGTGATTCAATTTTAATTAAAGGACAGTGAAAGCAAAAGAAAGACACAAAGGCTTCATTCAAGTTCAATAAAAGTTCATTCTTTGTTGAATTTTCCTTTATTTTCTTGTTTATGTCGTGAAGAATCCTATTTCTTAGCCAAGTTGTACTACTTTTTCTACATTTTATTTGTCTTTACAATCTCAATCTCATCTTCTGGAATTAATGTGGCCCAATAAAATGTAAAAATAATCATTTAAATCGAATTAGGAGAGAGAGCGGCAGTTTTAACCTTCGAATTGCAAATTGGATATTTAGGTCACTTTTTAAAATAAAAATAAACAAGAATAAAACCAAATATATTCAATTAATGTGAATTTCAGATGGGATTATAGTGGGATTAGTATTAATAAAAATAGCAACTGTTATTCTTTAATTTCATTGATCTACAGTACCGTTCAAAATATTAAATACACCATTCTTAAGTTTAAATACATCTGGTTTGGACCGGGAAAACGTTGTAATATCCAGTTCTATTGATTGAAACAGTTTCATATAATAAACCTAAGAACAGTTTTAAACAAAATTTGCGTATATACATGGGCTAAAAAAATTATAATTTAAGGATCAGTCAAAAAATGAGCTTTTTGGACAAAAATGATCTAATACGAAAAGTAGCCCAACATACTAAAACTGAACTAATCTTTTAATAATTATTAAATATAAGCTAAATACTATTAGTTAATATTATTAACAGTCAGAAAAACTGAAAATTATGCCGAGGGATTATTTTTCGTACGGCTTGTTGTCGGTATCCGGTGTGATCTATTCTGAAAGGGGTTTCTTCTTTGAGTATTAAAATTTCTAGCCCAAATTCTACATTTTCATATATTTTTATTATTTTTCAAATTACTTCTTATTATTGTCGCAATTTTATTTCTTTTATTTCATTGTTCTATTTTGAAAAGCATGAATGAAATCATTAAATTGGGTTCTCCTCGAAGAATCCTCCTTTAGCTTTGATAAGCGATACAGATTTGGGGCATCCTGATGATCAATTTCTCCAAAATTGACGGTGTTATCGGTTTAGGCGGTTTAGGTGTAAAATTTTCAAAAATTATCAATCTTTTTATTTATTTGTTTTGGTTATTCTAGTAAAATATATTATTGTTTTACAACATATTAATCATGGAATAAAATTGAAATGACTGCCCAGAATATCGCTTCTCGGCTTAACGGCTAAGATCAAAGTGTAGACTACCGCCCAGAATGAGTAAAATGGTTGATTTCTGCGAATTAAGCGAAATTGTTTTAAAAAAAAAGCAGACTTCGGTAATGATAACTTCCTTAATTTCGACAATTAATGTCCCAGATCGTGAAATAAGGCCAGAAAATGAGCAATGTATTTAAAAGTACCTTCGAATTATACAAGAAAGAGACATTTTCATGCCTGACCCGTGACCTATTCGTTAAAAATTAGTCTCAATGACACACCTTCACTCAGTTTCATTAACGTCTAATTCTAAAAATTCTAAATGTTTTTTTTTCACTAAAAGTTATCATTGTTTTTAGATAAATCCATAAAAACTTTTAAAATTGATTTCTTTTACTATTTGTTCACTATTTTTCAATAAAAACATTTCAATCTTTTAACACAGAAATTGACTTACACAGAAATGAATTAAACAGAAAACTGTTTGAACTTACACAGAAACAAGCGCCTGGCAAGTTGGCCTTTTTATATGGAGCTATTTGAAGCCAATTCCTAAATTGATCTCGGATTCAGCTCACAGTGCTCCAAGGAAAAAAATTTATTTAAACAAAAATTTAGTATATTTATCCCTCCATCCGGAAAGGTATCTTATAATACTGAAAAACTTCTCACTTTCATGAAATTTATAATTAATATGAGCATGTAAATTTAATATCAGTATGCAGGTGAACAAAAAATCGATGGATTTGAAACAATCTGATGCCCGAATTTCTCTCTAATTCGGATGACATTTCGGTTCCAAATGCCCGAATTTGAGAGAGTCTACTGTATTTCAAAGTTTAAACATCGACCAGTTAAAATTATCACTAATGCTGCCATCGTTAGAATACGCAAAAAAACGACTTATTACTGATTTTTCAGTTTTATTCACAAAGAGACTTTTTTTTTATTAATTGGGGAGACTGGAAGTTCATGGTAATTAGCGTTCCTCAACTGTTACCCGGACATAAAGGAGGCATTAGCATAACCATCAAATGTGCAAGTATACAGAGAACACCCTCAACATTTGATTTTTTACATATTTTGTATGATATTTTGTCATTAATATCACTATGTGCAACTTTCCAAAAATTTTTGTCCCGCTTTCCAAAATTTTGTCCATCTTTTCAAAATGTGTTGTTTTTTAATTTGATGGAATATTCTAATTAATTGATTGGAAATTCTAATAAAACTGTTAAGATTCTGTTAGAATATTTCACAAGGAATCTCATGATACAAAATAAATGAAAAAATAAAGGGACAGATAATCCTAACCGGCTTATGTAGGTGAGATTCTTAACGTGAGCTAACTCGGAGTGCATGCAAATTCGACTTGATGCTGAAGTAGGGAGACGCCATTCAGTTATCTTGAATCAAATTCGTGAAATTATACAAGTTTTGTATTTGAACCAAAATGTCAAGGATTTGGATGAACTGACAGAAAAGTGTTATATGGGTGAAATGTAGACCAGAATGTTCTCTATAATTTTGCCGTAGAACTTGAACTCATCGATTACTCAGAAGCCAAGATAAGCGAGGTTTTTTGTTTCTTAACTCGTTTTTTCATCCAGAGTGCCCCAAGTGTTCATTTGTTGAACTTCAACTAAATCAAAGAATTGTTGTATTTTGCGGGACTTTCCATTTAAAACCCTATTTTAAGTGTCTTGGTGGAGTAGAGGCAGTCAAATTGGCATCTGAGTGATTTCAAAGCGTTATTATGGGAAAAATCATTTTTTTCACACTTAAACGGCAAAATCGGAGTGATAGCGTAGTCTGAGCGGAAAATGATGTATGGACGAAATGTAGAGACAAATGTCCTCTACAATTATGTCGAAGAAATCATCAAAATCGGTTCAACGACAGTCGAGATAATTGAGGTTATGTGATATTGAAATTGGTTTTTCGACTGTGGCGCCCCTGGTGTTGGTCCCACGAAGTTCAAATATTCTAGAAAGTTGTAGCATTTGGTGAGATCTTTCGTTTAAGCCCTCATTCATCAAAATCGGTCACATAGAACCGGAGATATGATTTTTTGAATTTCGTGAACTTTGACCCCTCATATCTCCGGTTCTGTTTTAACCACAGCGCGCATACGCACCATTTTGGAAACGTCCTAGACTGGACTACAACATACTAAAATTTCATTAACTTGCACAATGCCGTTTTTGAGAAAAGTGACTTTGAATTTCGATGAATTTTGACGCTATCACAGCGCCACCTGTGGTGACTTTTTGAACTTCCATCTGAAAGTGCTCATCGAGACGAAACCAAAAAGGTAAAATTTAGGTCGCTATGTTAATTAGAACCGGAGATAGAGGCCGGTCAATGTTCGAACTTTGACCCCTTATAGCTCGGGTCAGGGGTTATGGATCGACTTAAGGTTTTTTTTGTTTGATAGGTATAATCAACGGCTACAACATACTAAATTTTCAGCCCGATGCACAATGGAATTTTTGAGTTATTTAACTTATAAGATTTAAAAATTTTCTTTTTAAAAAAAGCGCCCCTAGCGGTGGTTTTATGAACTTGCGATGTTAGAAGAAGAAGTGGCATTTCACGAGAGCTTTCCAAAAAGCCCTCACTTTTTAAATTCTGACAATTAGAACCGGAGTTATGGCCATTTTAAGAAATGTTTTTTGGACCCTTATAGCTCGGGTCAGGGGGGTCGGGGGACCTTAAGTTTGGTATTGATGGAAAGCTCTAAGGCCCAGCTATAACATACTAAAATTTGAGTCCGCTGAATGCCATAGGGGCGGAGCTATTGAGAAAACAAAAAAAGGGGGGTCTTCAAAATGGCGGAAGGAGGGGTGGGGGGTGGGGAGTCTATGCACCAAGTTGCAATTTTCACCCGATATATAACCTTTGCCGAAAACCGCAAGTCGATATCTTTTTTAGTTTAGGAGCTATTAAGCTCCAAAGAGCGGCCGGCCGGCCGGCCGGCCGGCCGGGAACGTAAATTAGCCACATATATATTCGTGATCAGGAAGTGCTGAAACACATTTTGGCCAAATTTGAGGTCGATCGGACGACATGAAATTTTGTTAGGATTATAGTAGGTGAGATTGTTAAGAATCTCACCTAATATTTATTCGACTTTCAAATGCATTTGAAATTTAACTTTTTCTTAAGTGTCTCCATTTCCACAATCCACCCTAATCTTAATTCCGTGGTTCTTCGAAATTATTTTATGACACAAAATGTAGAAATAGTATGATTTTCACAAGATTCTTATTTTAAAGCAAACTGTAACATCCCCCTGCCTGGTTCTCTCTGTGGCTAATTCTGCCCCAGTCTCTCCTAATGGGTAAGATTTTTAATAATCTGATGATTCGTCGTGTTTAAATATTTCCTTAAGGAAAGGAACAATTTTTTAATCATTATTAAAAGAATTAATATTTATATAAGCTTGTCTAAACCAGGAATACGAGAAGTGCCCTCACTTTCCTACGATGTTTGTTAAATAACGAATCATATAATACGGCAATATTTTTTTTTTTGAAATGTCCAATAAGTGAAATTCAAATGGAAACATAAGGCTATAACATGTTAATTTACGTAAAGAAAATTTTATTAAGAAAATTTTTAATCACATTCAATCACACAAACAATGAATAGAGTATACAATGTCTCGTGATAGTAATTTAAGAAAAATAAACACCTATGCTGCCCGCCCTTTAAGAGCTCTTACATTTTGGAACATTATTTTTAATATTCTGTTATTGAAAAATAAATAATGTTCTTTCTCTTATACAGCCCATTCAGTTTTGAGATATTGAGTAAGACTTTTTTACAACCCCTTTATGAATCCCCAATATGCTCCCATTCACTATTTTTTCTGTAAGTTTACAATTCTCTAAAAATAAATGTAGTGATTTTTATTTTTCCATTAGAATAGGGAGAGGTGGGGCTACTTTGAGCTATGAGGCTACATTGTTATACGATTTTTTCGCATATTTCTAAAAGAAACTGGGTTTTAACATGATGTAATTTGGTTACACAAAATAATTGTGGATGTAAATAAAATAATTGTAAGGACCAGTTTCATTTAGAAATAGGCGGAAAAGTCGTATAACAATCTAGCCCCACAGCTCAAAGTAGCCCCACCTCTCCTTATGCGTTAGAAATTATTATAATTGATTTATTGATTTTAATTGGTGCAAATTATTTAAGTATTTATGGTTGATGCTTGAGATGTATTTGAATTTGTGTAGTGTTTAGTAGAACAAGAATTTATTATCCTTCCTCCTCCTTAATAATTGTTAATCGGCCCATCACGCCCTTAAATTAAATCCGTAGGATTACTGACAATAATGATCACTCGTGTGAATTGCAAAGCAGAGCATTGCAGAAGAGATTGAGAGGCTCCTATGTAAGGGCCAAATTGTCCTCCCTGACGTCATAGTGTCTGAGATATAAATCACCGCGATAGAGCCTAATCTCATTGGTTTGGCCTATAATCATGGCATGAGCCGCCGGGTGCAGAGAAGTTTCTCCCGGGGCGTCGAATGGCAAAAGGAAGTGGCTCGATGATGGCATCAAGTGATGTCATGCATAATATTGCCTCCGGGGCCAATCCATCATTTATCATCCCCTCGTTCACATCAATGGGTGGGTGAATGCATATAATTGGTGTTTTGTAAACATCAACTATTGCTGTTACAACAATACCCATGACGGGGAATTCCTTTGTGGCCTTCTTTTTACTAACAGTAGCAATTTCTTTCAAATAATCTCCTTTTCTTCCAGCTCTTTTTCTTGACCCAAAAATATACCCTCAATTCATCACTCTTTTTTAGGATCTCCTTCTTTCTCTCTTAATTTGTAATTACAGGGCGACTATTGATAGCTTCATTGAATCCATTGAATACGTTGTTATTAATAATAATACCTATTTTATGGGAGGAATTGTCACAGGTATAAGACATGTCTTTTAGCAAATAAATTATGCTACTGACTACATTTATATGCAAGATAATCCAGAATTTAAATCTAAGCTTTTTACTAATCATAAATCCACAATGTAACGCACGAGCCTAGTTTCTCCATTTCTCCTCTGTGTTCTAATTATCTTTGCAATAGGATTTAATTTGTTACAGAAACTTCCTGATCTCGTAGAAAATAAAAAAAAATATCATTACATATGACAGATGACGCGTACAGCCTAAGAAGAAGCATTCCGCTGTTTGGTTTTATAGAGTTGTCAGTAAGACGGCGGCAGACTCATGAAATTAACCTCATTGGTTTTTCTACATGAATTTTATACCAGCGTAATAAAGAAATATTAATAGTTATTAAACTAATAGAAGCAAAAAATCATCAGAATAGGAAAATTTCATAAGATGACGCCTTGTTTAAAAATTTGGGGACAAGGCCTTGACTGAAATCTTCTATCCTTTTGAAAAGGAATTAAATTTAATGTAATTTTTTGCAATATGTAAACTTTTTCACTTACTAAATATTTCATAGGGTAAGATGGGGTACTTTGGAATCATGTCTAATTTTGAACTTTGAGATTTCCTGAGTTTTCCTAACAGTTTCAGGTGACGAAGGATAAAAAAACGAAGAAGTATTCTGGAATGTAAGATCTTGTAGGTCCTCGTAGTTTTTTTTTCTCCTTGTCCATCTGAAATAGTAAGAAAATCTCAAATTTCCAAAATAGACATGATTCCGAATTACTCCATTTACCCTATAGGGTAACGTGTGGTATTTCTGGACAATGTGCTTTTCGGGACATAATATGGATATTTTGAGACACATCAAAAATCCTATAAATATTTGTTTTCTAATTATTTTTAAGTTCTTTACGAAATATTAAGCTCTGTACGTATCAGATAAACATAAAACATCTGAAATTTTATTTAATATAAAGCGTGAAATACGCGTGAATTGTTGAGTGTCACATTCCACTTTTCACAAAACCTTCAGTGTGGTCAATTTTGCAGATGTCAACACAAACAGTGTTTAGTTTTTTTCGATTTAAGTCACTTTACAAGTGAAATTTAAACAAATTTTTTTATGAAAAAGTGAAGTTTTGACCTTCTACTTAAAGGTCAATAATCAGGTTCAGTGAAATTTATTTGCATAATAGCAACTATCGTCTGTCCCAAAATACCCAACTGTCCCGAAATATACCATTCTTACTTCTTTAAATTTTTTGCAATTTTGTATAACAAATGATGCATTTTTCAGTATTTTTCTATAAGAATTTTATTCCGGATAGCATAAGAAACATAAATATTTGTATCAACAAAGAAAAAAATAATTTGAGAAGTCGTTAAGCTGTTTGAAACTTGAAAGTGCTAAAAAGTGTCCCGAAATACCACACGTTACCCTATTCCTTTGATATAAAAAAGTAATAAGGTGAATGAAAAAGTTTGGTGAGGACGAGGAGATCTGGCTAGAGTTGGGAGTTTAATAAAAATACCTAAATTATCGTTTCGAAGAAAGTGATCTTTCTAATATGGACTTCAGTCAGACCCAAGGATTAGACAATGGCTTAAGGGGAAGCCTGACTTAGAAGGTCAAAACTTAGCTGTTTTCCGTAATTTTCTTTGAAGGAGAAGGAAAATATAAAGCTTCATGAAGTACTCGGTAATATTTTTATATATACATCTCAAGTTCTTAAATTAATTGTTTATTAATTATTTTCATTAATTTTCATCTTAAAAAGGGTAAATATTTTATTTTAACAAAAAACATTTTTCATTATGAAGTGCAAACAAGCAAATTTCTAAAACATTGCTACTAACAAATTCCTTTCTACACCAAAAGACACTATTTGTCTCAGCAATGGCGCTGGCGTCTGTTCTCAATCTTTAATTTTCAAGCTTTTAGTAAAAAAGGGCACTCAATGTCAATAAGTCAAGTGGTAGAGCACTCGCTCTACAATGTAAGTGTCCCGGGTTCGAATCCCCTTTAGGTCACCAGGAGTTTTTCTGGAGTTAAAGGCGTTCGGATTGGATCCAGTGAGCTTCATTGCAATTGATTCCACGGACATGGGACTGACAACTTCATCCTGTACAAGAAAAAATAGTAATGCATCTCTAGAAATCCCCTTGCGGGAAGGCCTTGTTCCTTTATGGCAGAGGCGTGCAAGAACCGTTGAAACCGAATAAACGTCAAATGAAACATGTACGTCAATGGTCAAAACGCTACCAGAACAAACTTTTTTTGACGTTTATTCGGTTTTCAACGGTTCTTGCACACCTCTGCTTTATGGAATGTTGTGCCAGCATTATTATTATCATTAAGGCGTCTACACATTGCGTTTTTGACAGAAATTTGACGTTTCCCCCTACAACGCTGCAGGGAATTTCCTTCAAAAAAGCAATTTTTGACAAAAATTGCTCCCAATGTGTAGACGTAGAGGCCATTAGTAAAAAAAAAATGCTGTAATTTTAAAAATCACAAAAATTCTTGAAATATTTTATTTATTTCTATTATGCAGTTGCTTTTTTTTCTAACACATTTCATCTGAATAATCACAAAATTTATAACGGATTTTCTCAAATTGTTCTGTTCTCGATTAAACGTATAAACTATAAACGTAATCAAATTCCTAATTAAAAAAAGTCAAACCGAATTTTATCAATCCGAAATTTATGTTTGACAAAGCCTTTTCCCAATAAGCATCGTATTCCAATTCTTGGACAAGAAGTTACTCAACAAAAGTTAAACTCCTCGACAAAAGTACCCAGTACCAGTGGAAAATCGATATAGGAAATATTAAAAGTCTGGAGGAGAAAAGTCGTCTACCGTTTATATTTCCGTGTGATGCACTCGAGGAGAGAGAGCTTTCCGTTGTCGGTGGTCAGAAGAAGTGGCGAGATGAGTGGAATAAAGGTGAATTCCATAAAACACCGCACAAGGATTATCGAGTGCAGAGTGCAGGAAGTGAGAGGGAGCAAGTGATACTCGTAGCACATATAAGTAGCATATAAAAGTTGTTGACGTCGAAGGGCTCCTCCAAGAGCTCTCAACTCTCCAGAGTCTCATTGACCGACGGAGCTGGAGGATCCTTGTCTCTCACGCGCGCACTTTTCATCCTCGACCTGTCCCTCCTGACTCACTTTTTCAATTCTTCCGTTGCCAGATTTCTTCTGCACACACAACTTCCTCAGCATCCTGAAAACTGCCCGTGTCTTTTAGCGTTTCACCTAAAGTTGCTTTTTCTTTTTTTTTTTTACTCGCGCAACACATTTCCCATCCATTTGTTTATTTTCCTCTTGATATTTTGGAGTCTGTGCAATTATTTTAATTGCTTTTCACCCTCGTTGGCACAATGTTTGTTTTTCATCCTGAAAATTACATGGGAAAATTCTCCGTGGTGGACACTGTGACAGAGTTTTAGCAAAGTTACCTTGTACAAAGTTTTATGATTTTCTATTTTAAAAAAAAATATTAGAGAGAGTAAAATAATTTAAAAATGTAATGTTCCAAAATAATTTTAAAGAGACGAAAATATTTTAATGGTAAAGTTATCACGAGTCATCTAAACTCTAACTTAACTGTAGTCTGTTTAAAAGCTATTTTCCTCAATTTTGAAATAAATTATTAAGCCTTAATCCTTAATCCTTAAATAGATCTTTGACAGCTACTTCCTATTCTGTCTGATTAAGATTTTTAATTTTAAAATACCGAATTTTTTAAAGATTTCTTTAACTTTAACTAGAACTGATCGGAAATACCTTTCAAACCTTTAAATGAATGAAGAAATGAAGTGCCATTAGGGCTATAGGGTAAGTGTGCCAAATTCCGACCAGCTTGCAATTTCGGCCACCTTTTTTGTTCCTCGAATTTCCATGAACTTTTAGATTTTACGTACTCTAGAGATTATACAATGCAAAAGAATAACAAAAAACGTAGCTTCGACAAACAAGATGACGTGAAAAAGATATTGGAAGAATTCCTGAAGGGCAAGGAACTATGAGAATGAAGGTGGCCAAAATAGGGCACCAAAGCTATGTCTATATTTTTATTCATTTTAAAATGTATTTAGAATGATTTTAGAATACATAAAGACGGTAAACTCTTTACAAGATTCCAACAACACTCTTACAAAAGAAAGAATAAAAAAATATCAATTTGTATTTAAAATATAACATTTCAAACTTGAGACTTTGACGCTTGCATGCAACTATGCCGAAATTTGACACACTTACCCTAAGACTTATTGAGAAAATTAATTTAGAATAAGTAACTCCCGCCCTATTCATTGAAATATTTATCAATGTGATTCAAACATTTTTTACACAAATTATAAGCAATGAAAAAATTCATTTGCTGGATAATTCTGCACCGGTCTCCCCTAGCCTTTAGTATAGAAACGTATTTTTTTATTTCACCACTGACTTGAATCCTAAAGCGTCAGTTATCTCAGAATTGAGAGGATTAGAGGAAAGTTCTCTCGCTTAGAACGTTCATGCCATCTAATAACATGAATTTTCTTTTATTTTTCCTAAGAGATTTTACTTAATTATCACATAATTATTAATAAAATTGATAATAAGGTAACTAATATTTAATATAAATGTGTAAGTCTCTTTAGAAAAGTAAAAGAAAATTCACATTATTCGAACACTGAGAGAAATCCGAAAAAGTTAAAATAACATTCCGGAAATGTTAATTTTACCCTGCAGTATTGATCCGAAATTGGTATAAATATTATGCTTTTTAGGTGTATTAGGGGTTAAAGTTACCCTTTTCCATGTAAATTTTACCCATTAAAAATGTGTAAAATGAACATTAAAAAATGTTGATATATTTTTACACCTAAAAAGTGTTAAAGTTATTAGGAAAAAAAATTTAATCGCATCCCCATTTTTTTCTCAGTGAAGGCATGAACGTTCGAAGCGAGAATACTTTCCCCTATCGATTATCCCTTATTCCTGATCCGCATGAAGCGCATCAAATATATGCTAATTATGCAATTCTTAATAAATTTATTTGCATCTCAATAAATGCAAACTCTGTACCTCTTCTAAGCATTTTTGACGGTTAAGAAAATATATCGATCTCTAAATACTTCCTTGGTCGCACTCTCAAATCTTATTAGATCCATATCAGTTTTAAAACAAGATTTCATTCATTCTCAAATCAATCGAAAAGCAACTCTTATAAATATTTGCTTCATTCCATCTTGGAGTGGCATCTTGGGCTTCATTGCCCGCCTCCACATATGATCTCTATGCCAGAAATTTAGAGATCCGATCAGTTGTTTGTACTTGGCACACACGGGAGCGAATTGAAGCACATCTTGAGGACCCTTCCTTTTGCCACTCGCCTTTAGACCTCCCGTTGATTTTTGCATTCTCCGAGTGCCTTACAGTTACGCAATGTCTCTAAAATCAGAAAATTTTACAACAAAAAAATCCATTCTGACGCAATTACGTACTGTAGAAAAATATTATTCTATCGCAATTTATTTATTGTTTACTTACGGCAGAATTTGGTTGTTTGAAATTGCCGAAAAAGCAAATTGAAACTTTGTGCCTGATGGAATATAATATAAATAAAATACAACATTTTCTCTTATAGCTGAGATACTTGAGGATTTTCCCATTTCGACGGCAGACAGAGATAAAATGTTATTAAAAAAAATCCTCAACAAGATTCCCAATGACAAAATTTAAGGTGAAATTCAGAAGTTAAAATGTTATACTCGTGTCTTAATCAATCAATAGAAATATTCAGGATTAATTTTTAATTTTATTCTAATAGCACGACTGAAATCATCATCATCAACATAAAGATTAAGAAATTTAAATTATGAAAATGTGTTATTCAACTTATAACGTTTTTAAAATGTTACACAGAACGTATTTGAAATTTCGCCGTATATCAATTGTATTTCTGCACAAAACATTCATAAAGTGCAATTAATTATAAAGATTAAATTTGTCTTCAGACTTTAGTTTTAGCTGAGTTTCCGAAGGTATCAAAATTCTAAAAAGGAAACAATTTTATTATTAGATTACCAGATTATAAAATGGATCATTGGCCCATAATAATCAAATTATGACTCAAAATTTTTTGAAACAATTTTGACTGATAAGAAATTAGAGATGTTAAACCATATGGCTATAAGCCTTATCTAAAGCCGATATAACACGCTTCAGACTGTAGGTTTAATTCAGTTCCTGAAGATCTTTAAATTAAAAATAATAACAAGATTTTTTAAAGTGTAATAAATTTTTTGTCCCTGGTAGTAATTTCTAACCAAACATTTTTCTAAAAACCCTGGAAAACCAATTTTATTGGTTTTCTAAGTTTTCTCTAACAGGTCATTTGTCTTTAATAATCCAATCCTAAAATAAAAATTAATTAAAAATGTTTAAAAACTAATTTAACAATTTAAAGCTAAAACATAGTTTACATAATAGACAGAATATAGAAAGAACTTAACAAATTTTATGTTAGTTTTTATTTTTATAAAAAATGGATTTTTAGGATACAATTTAATAGCAAGAAAGGTAAAAGAAAAATTTTATTAACAATTGCTGATTAGGATAAACGTCATTCGCAAATGTATTAAATCTTCATAATTTTGAACAAAATTATTCAACACGTAATTTGTTGTCGGATAATCAGTTCTGTCTGATAAATCATAATACAATAAATTATCCTTCTACTATTTATCTGATAATGTTTATAAGAACAATATGCCAAAAAATTGTTTAAAGCTACATTTGAAACAATTTTAATTTATTCAGTTTTATTTCATATTTCGGCCTCATAGGGCAAAGTGTTCCAAATTTCGGCATAGTTGCATGCAAGCGCCAAAGTCTCAAGTTTGAAATGTAATATTTTTAATACAAATTGATGTTTTTATTTTTTTATTTAAGTTATGTTCTTTGGAACCTTTTAGACAGTTTATCGTCTTTTTTTCTGTAAAATCATTCTTAATACATTTTAAAATGAATAAAAATATAAACATAGCTTTAGTGCCCTATTTCGGCCACTTTCATTCTCATAGTTTCTTGCCCTTCAGGAACTCTTCCAATGTCTTTTTCACGTCATCTCGGGTGTCGAAGCTATATTTTTTGTTATTCTTTCGCATTGTATAGTCACTAGAGTATGCAAAAACTAAAAATTCATGGAAATTCGAGGAACAAAAAAGGTAGTCACAATTGCAAACTGGCGGGAATTTTGCACACTTACCCTAAGTTATTTTAGAATATTTAACCAATTCACATTTTTTTGTGAAAAATATTGTTAAATAGAAAAAGTAATTTTGCCCAAAGTAAATCGTAAAGCAGTAGATTAATTATTACCGTTACTCTACCACCGTGTTTTTTTTTTTGAAAATACATTCTAAAAGAAAATTTAAAGTTAAATAAATTAATTTAAAAAGTTAAAATAAAATTTGATCTCTACACGGTTACCTGTTTTTCATAAAAAATAAATAAATAAATAAATAAATAAAATAGTTTACAATGTCTATGCGGTCATAGTATATCCCTTTAACGACGAGACAGTTTTCGTGGACCGAAAATTAGAAATAAAAATGAAACCCATTAAGAAAATTAGTAAAAGGTCTAACATCTAGGCTTAGAAAATCCAACAGTATCTAATTCGGTGTATTTTTTACCTCTATAAACGATAGGGACAAAAATAGCCCAAAAAATTAAGTAATTTTTCTGAAAATACCAATTAATGATAATATTCACTCTAATGAAAAATATTATGTTTGAGTATTGTAGTTTCTTGTTCCAAAACGGTTTTGCTTAAAAAAATTGGAATTACAAAAAATATTTAAAATTAATTTTCATTATGAGAATTTAAAAATTCGTCAGTTTTTGAGCTTAAAAATTTACTATATATATAGCAAATAGTTGGAGACTTGCAAAAATATCCTAGATTCCTTCAATCCTCTACTTTCCAATTACGTACAAGCATAAGGAAAAAATAACTTCAGGTAGTCAGGAAAAATTATTTTCTTTATGGGACACCGGTGTTCCAATCGTCCTTGAAGGGATAAAGGCATTCGCCAATAAGTCTTACGGTAGGAAAGGTAAAAAAAGGCTGAAAATGTTATGGATTTTGAAAAAAAACCTAATTCTGATTCAAAAACGTTAAATGATAATATTTTGGTACCTTATAATCAAACTCTTCGAAATAACTTATAGATTTAAGTTACTTGTCTTCAGACAAGGGGTTTTAGCCATATTGTTGAACTACTCTATTTTTGATAAAGCAAGGTTTTGAAGAAATTATGGCTTATCAAGGATAAATTATGACAAAAATTGCTTATTTAAATTTTAAATTTCCATTTGGGTTTTGGACTTACTGGTTTTACTAACAAATAAACGAATGGACTAATTTAAAAAATACTTTTTTTTTTTTCAAATCAATAATTTAGAAGACTATCCACCAAGTTGATTTTTTTCATAAAATTTCGAATTATGGTTTAATCGCATCTTTTGCCAATTATGCATCTATGGAATGTACCCAACGGAGATATCGACTTTGATTGAATTACGGCATCACATGTTCCAATAGATTAATGATAAGACAAGTACAAAATCAAACCCGATTAGCTGATATTAAGAAATTTAAATTTTAGTTTGTTGAGCTTGTACTTCAATTGGATTGACCAACGTTTTATTAGTGGATTAGTATTTTCCTTAGGGCCTACCTAAATTACAAAATACAGTGCCCGCTTTCTAATCCAGATAGATTTTTTGAATTTGTTCAACGTCTCGAAAATATAATACGAGATTTTTTTGTAGAATTAGAATAAAAGTTTTAAAGAACATTAAATTGCTATATGCTATTATACTTCATTTATTAACACTAAACCTACCGAACGTTTTTGCTCGTTTTTCGGTCAAATGTCAAACCGCAGTAGGGTAGGATACTCAACAAATTTGTCTCGGAAAAGAGAAAAAAATTAAAATGTAAACATTTAAAAAAATATATTACATGCATATTTTAAGAAATTTATAAACTTTGATAGCGACATTGTACCGTTTAAGTATGTGTTAATTTGAAAGCGGGTAATATAACCTGGTTTTGGTAGGTTTAGTGTTAAACAAAAACATAATAAGATAATTCATTTTCATTGGTGAAGACACATGCATACATGACCTCCAAAATTATTTTAAATGTAACCGTCGATAACTCGTCCGGATTACGCCGATCCGGATTAGAGAGCGGGCACTGTATCTGAATTCCAGTTATACTAAAACTTTATTTATTGTAAGTTCAATTATTTAAAGCTTATCAAAACCATTTAGTCAGACCGTAGATCAGAGGTGTGCAAGAACCGTTGAAACCGAATAAACGACAAAATAAGTTTGTTCAAGTAGCGTTTTGACCACTGACGTACAAGTTTCTTTTGACGTTTTTTCGGTTTCAAACGGTTCTTGCACACCTCTGCCGTAGATCCTAAAATTCGAATATCGTAGATACCAACGGTGCTGAATACTTAAAAAGTGCAGAAGGATAAGATCGTCTATTAAATTGGTGCTCGTTCGAAAATTGACTCTACTAAGCACTTGCATGCACACAATTGAAAAGGACTCCTTAGAAACTGAAATGGAAAATCCTAGTTGGAATGCGTCTCATCTGCGCAATTTTCCCTCCATTTGATCCTTCGCGACGGGCTATGGCTTTTGTGTCGAAAATACCTGATGGAAATTAAATTGCAGCAAAATGATGAATTTCCGCTTTCTCTGCTCCAAGGATTTTGCCTCGTACACCAGAAAACTCCCCATAAAGTCCCTGAAGATGCGGAGTTGGAAATCCACCCGTTCTAAATTGCCTGTGATTGGGAGGGTGAGCGGTGGTTTGGGGTATTCTGGGTTCCTCTTCTTGCATATGTTACTGGTGAGTGTGTCAGAAAGCAGTATTTTTCTGCACAAGAGTCCTCTTTTTTTTATTATATTCCTTGCCAGGAGGGAAGATTGTTGGTGTATGTGTGTGCATATGAGGAAAATCCTCGAAATTCTGGTATTCTGTAGTGAGTATCTGGCGTGTGTGTTGAGACTCAAGTGCCGTCCAGGGGGTACATAGCACCAAAACCAATTGCCATCGAAATCACTCACAGACCCAATCTGGTTGGATAGCATCATCGAAAGCCCCGCCTGCGTGGAGAGAGCTTCACAGTTGGAGTGCAAGAAGAGTGCTTATGGTTCGGCGACTCTTGTATATTTGAAGCTGGGATGTTTCCCATGCCATACCCTCCTTATATACCATCGATGACATTCTCTACGGGTATACAAGGAGAGAGAGACGCTTCAGCTGCTGGGTTTTTGGGCAAAAACAGGAGGTGAGGATGAATGTAGGATAATGCCTGTCGTTCCATGGGTGTCAGGAGGACCCTGCTTTTGCACATAAGCACAGAGGGGTATTGGGTTTTTTGTGCAGTTGCGGCAGTGCTGGAGAACGAGGGATCTCCTCTCTCTCCCAAATGGCAAAGGTGTGTACTTAGCTTGTCGACGCCCCGACTTCTCGTCATCATCCTATACACGGCAGCGACTATACAACAAGGCAAAAAGTGGTGTTCATATGGATCTGGAGTGCTATCACAAGCAATCTGAGAAGCACTCGTCCTCAGTACTGTGTAGACCTCTTGTTTCATTTGACGGACTTTTGTGTCGAGTGGCCACCATCCAAAAATCCTTCAGAGGTGTTCAATTTTGTTATTGTTATTAATTTTTCATACAACCACAATATTTTTTTTTACATCTTCTACCTTCAACCATCAAACTGGATCTCTGAAAAATCTCCTTATAGAGAACCAGGCCACAAGCCTTACAACAAGCATGGCCAATTGATTTTCAAACAACAAAGGATCATACAAGAAGTTATGAGAACTATTCAGTGGAGGAGTGTGGATCTTTTATCCTTATCATTCTTAAACATATCCATCCAGTGACATTGACAACAAAAAAAACAAGAATAAGGATTGTGCATCTGCAAAATATTCCTATCGAGGAATTGTCGAAGTACTTTTGTGAATTAAATCAAGGAATTTTAAACTAGGATAATTAACGGTTAACGTGTTTTTAAGAACAAAAATTAGTGATTTATCTCTAGTACAAGTGAAAGAAAAAACCAATCCTCCAATGTGGAGGACAAAGCAGTGGAATTAACCCCTAATGGATATATACAAATTTTCGTGAACATAAACCAGGTTTTAGTGAAGTGCTTTTAGTCCTCTTATAAAAGTGTTGTGAGTAAAGAGCGCACGAACGCAAAGAGAGCACGAAAGTGGTAAATCACCTTCGTGACGCATGTCCACTACACTGGCCACCACAAATTCTGGAGCCTTTCCAGAGGATCCCGATCAGGAACATGGGCTCCTGCCCGATCTAAATGGTGTGGACTTGGTTATGAGCTTGTCGCCCAAGCACAATCATCATCACAGTCTCACGAGTCTCCAGCACTTGCAGTCACTTCAGCACAATTCACTCCACAGTCACTCTACACCCTTCTCAGTCACGGATATTCTAAGTCCCATCGAGGAGTCATATAGGAAGTTAGAACTTAGCGCAAATCCGCCTTCGCCTTACAGGTTCGTGGTCCCATACAAGTGCTTTTTTTGTTTTCCAATATAGGGTCGAAAAAATACCGTAGATTTGGGTGACTGCACTCCGGTGGTGACTTTGACTTTACACTCATGCTTTTCTTAAGCTTTTCTTTAATTCTAGCATTTAAGGATGATCTTTTGACCATTCTTAAGTCCTAGAATTAAAGTAAAGCTTTCGAAAAACAGGCGTGCAATGTCATCCGCATCTACGGTAACCATTAGCACTTTAAGAACTTGTGTTATGACCCATTGGTACCCTATTCTGTAGGGGAGACTGGGGCAAAAAGTCACAAAACGGATATATCATTTTTTTACAAGCTACCCGAGCACCTCCAAAATTTCTAATTAGCACAGTTTTATAGGAAATTTACCGCTCTATAACTCTGTGAAAGCCATTTTCCTCTATTTTTTAAGGAAATATATTTATTGAGCCATTTTCTAAAATGTAATTTTGTGATCATTCTCAAAAATGCTGGGGCAAATAGTATCAGGCATAAGATACTATCACATTTTGATTCGCTTTATTACGGGATACCGTAAATTTAAGTAAAATACCTAAATTACATATTTTTATAGGAAATTTATTCTTCTACACCTTTGTAAAACACCATTTTCTCTATCTGAGCGAGAAAAACGTATTTTAAGCTATTTTACAAAAAAACACAAAAGACTGCAAATCGTTTGACCAATGCAAAAACAAGCGGCGACACATAGCATTGACGTTTCTTTTCACAGTGGGACATATCAGAAATTGTTTCGGTTTTTGGTACTTTTTGCTCCATAGCCCTTGTTACTTTTTACCCCAAGTGGTCGTTTTTAATAAAAGGATTTCTGCAGAAAAGTATCTTTGTAAAATTCTAAAATAGATAGCAGATTCGTATTCAAAGAATATCCAGATAATTTGGGAAATATTCACCAGTGCATCAAATTTATTATAAGTAGCTAATAATTGATATCTTCTGCACGGAAAATATTTCAAAAATAGGGATAAAAATTTCGATATTTTTTATTTTCTAAATTCCTTGTTCAAATTCTAACAAACTTACGACATTGAAGAAGACTTATGGCGATTTCGATTTGTGACTTTTTGCCCCAGTCTCCAATACCGTTTCGGATATAAAATTTGAACACCTCTATCTTTGAAGGAAAAGGTGGATTAATAAAAAAATATATTACTTGTATTTTAAAAGATACGTTAAATAAATTTCAACATTTTAACGAAATTGCCAACAAATGTCCCCTGCCGAATAGATCTTACTTCTTCTTTGGAATCTTAGTGACAAAATTGTTTCGATCACTAAAAACCTAAATTTCGTCAGAAAATTTTATTAATAGAAAAAATTTTAGTCTTGCAAAAATGCATTACATAGCTTTCTCAAAATTTGTATAATGATTTTCATCTTTTATGCCCCCGGTGTACCTTTTATATTAACCAGAAAAATTTCATGAAATCCAAATTTTATGTGATCATCGAGAAAAATTCAATTTAGATTCGACTGTGAACATTATTTGAACATTATTCAAGGTGTTTGAGAAAGAGAGGGTTAAAAATTTAATTTCATGAAATATTCCTGATCTAAAAAGTGCGACGGTGGCATAAAATTTCAAACTGTCTGCAAATCAGACGTTATTTTTTTGCTGGTCAAATTTTATTTTATACCGACCAAAAGATCACAGCCAAAGTTAGTGTTAGATGGGAGGAATTCAAAATCTCGCAATCTCACTTCCTTTCAGTGAAAAAAAAGGAAAGCGTAAAAAAGAAATAGTGGAAATGAAGTAGTGCAAAAGTCTGAAACGGTTCAACCCAAAAGAATTGTTTGGCTAGAAATTTCTTAAACAAAAAAATCGAACTCAGTTTTTGAACTCGGTCTAATTCTATTAACGGTTTAAGAGTTAACAAAAACGTTTTTTCTTAATAAAAAGATAGATATATTAAATATAAAGGAAGATTATTTTAGCAATTTGTAAAGGATATTGTTCGTTTAAAAAAAAAACGTGAAAAATAAATTTTAGATTTCAAATTAAAAAAAATGGAATGGGTAATCATGAATATTCCGACATTTAAAAGAAAAATAAAGTAATAAATTGAATACAGAAATATGTGTATTAAAACAGGAAGAATTTTCGTATCTGAACGAATCGCTGAGTTATCACGCAAGAACGGTTGAAATCTTAAATATTAGTGTGGACCGTAACAAACTTTTGATCGATGAAATGTTGCATTATTTGTTTTTAAATTAATTTTATTATGATAATGGAACACTTTTTCAATTGAGTGAAATTCAATCGATTGAAATTTTACCTCTTACTTACTAATTGTGTTATTTATGCACAAACATTTCTGTTTTGTTATGTTATTAAAAAAAGAGCCACGACAAGATATAATAATAAAATATTAAAGAGATATTTTAGAAATCTAAATTGTTTTAATTTAAAAACTCTTTGAATTTGGACGATATGATATTCACTCTTAAGCGGCAAAGAACAGATTTAAAGGTTTAGTTAAAATTAAAATGTGCGAAAGTGACTGTAAAATAATCTTATTTGATCCGTAAATCTTTGAAAATAGAACGTAAACGTAATACCGAAACATGTTTTCTTTTTTCTAACTATCAAATATTAAGTTCCCAATTTTACGTGATTTTTCTTCAACCCACTTCCATGCTTTTAATACACATAAAAACTTCTTAATTTTCTTTATGAAATAAAATAAAATAGAAATTATAAGAATTATAGAGACTTCATCGAGATTGATCATTATCTTTAAGAGAGTTGACCAAACTTTTGATTGATTTATCTGAATGATCAGTCTCTGCGATCATTCGGAATTTTAAATTTTGTTCTAATAAGTAATTAGTTTGAAATTTAAAGACAGTTTAGTCGTATGAAATTAGTTACAGGATAAAATTTAAAATGTTTAACAACAAAGAATTCCCAATAAATCGATAAAAATCGTACGCTTATTAACCCTTTAACGACGAGACAGCTGACCGAAAATCAGCAATAAAAATGAAATTGATAAACAAAACTTATGAAACGTATTACAAAAACACCCAAAAATTTAAATAATTTTTCTGACAATACCAATGAAAAATGAAATCTCGAGAGGCCCCTGATTGTAGTTTCTTATTCCAAAACGGTTTTGCTTAAAAAGAATTGGAAGTATAAAAAATAATTAAAATCAATTTTCAATATGAGTCTTTAAAAATTCGTCATTTTTTGAGCTTAAAAATTTACTATATAACAAATAGCTGGAGTCATGCAAGAAATCTCCTAGATTCCTTCAACCTTCTACTTTGCAATTATATACAGACATAAGAAAAAAAATAAATTTAGGTAGTCAGGAAAAATTATTTTCTTTATGGGACACCGGTATTCCAATCGTCCTTAAAGGGTTAAGCAGCTTTAGAATTTAATAATGATTCTATTTTGTATTTAGATTATTTTTACGTTATTTTCTCAAAACTAATAAAACCCGCACTTATGCTAATTTATATCTAGTTTGAATCAGTATTAAAAATTTCACTAATCTCAGTATTAAAAATTTACACTAATAAAGTGTCGCTTCATAATTTTTTTTAAATATCTTACATATCGTCTTTTAAATAAAATCTTTGTGAAACGCATTACTGTTCTTGGTAACGAGGAAGCATTTTCAGGTCTATGGATAAACTAATACAAAATTCGATTTTACAAAAAGTAAAAAAAAATCCGTTTCATTTTGTATAAATGTCGGTAATTAGGGGAGACTGGGGCAAAATTTGTAAAAACGAAAATTTCAATATTCACTATTTTCTAAAATAAAAAAGACTGAGGCTTGAAATTTTTATTATAGATAGCCTTCAAGAACATTCTTAAACTTACAAAGTTTCAAGGGATTTGAGGAAGGATTATATAAAATAAAAAATAATGAAATTTTGAATCCTATTTTTGGAATATTTTGCTTACAGAAAATATCAATACTGATTAGCTCAATTTAAGCACATTTTTCGTTAAGATAGATAAAAATTATTTTCGATAAAGGTGTAGAGGAATAAATTTCCTATAAAAATATGTCTATTTGATATTTTTAACGTTTCCGAGAGTAAAACGTCACAAATTATCCGAAGATTGACAAAATTTCTCCCAGCAATTTTGAGAATCTCCACAAAATCGACCTTTAGAAAATGATTTGAAAATCACATTTCTTTCGAGATAGAGGAAAGTAGTCTTCTGCAATGTTGTAGAGCAGTAAATTTCCTATAAGAATATGCTGATTATAAAAAAGTTTAAGTTTTCTCATAACTCGTGAAAGAATTAAATATGCGTTTTGACAAGTTTTGCCCCAGTCTCCCTTATTTAAGTAGAAATCTTAAAAAAAACAACATCCTAAAACCTTTGCAAACCTTTTAATAATTTAATACATACAACTTAAAAAAATTTTAAACCATTCAGTCTTCTTTTTTTTAAAATTCTTTTCAGTATGTTTCTATAGAGAATAAAAAAAATAATTTGAAAAAATGGTGGAAAATCTTATTAAAGAAAATAATATAAAGGCATCTACACATTGGTAGTAATTTTCGTCAAAAATTGTTTTTTTTTTAAGGAAACTGCCTGCATCGCTTAGATGGAGGCGTCAAAATTCTATCAAAAATGTAATTTTTGACGAAAGTTGCTTCCAATTCTGTAGCGACGATAAACCCCAATTAATACAAAAAGTTTTATAAGTGTCTGGTGTCTAATTTATTTTATTTATTTTCTTTACTATTTTATTTATTTATATACATCTTTGTAGTTAATTTTTATACTCGGATTTCAAGAGCGCAAGCTTAAAAATAGTGCATGAATTAAATAAAAATTTAAATTAAAATAATTTTACCATTCGAAAATTTTGTTTTACAAAATAATATATGAAGAACTTAATTATATTTCTTAGTCTTACTGTGTTATCACACTTGCACATTATAATTTTAATATGATTCACATTAATTGTCGCTGATGAAAGTCCAAATGTGTAATTTGTGTGTTTCAATCATTTTATATTCAAAATTTGATCTATTTATTGATTAAAAGGCAGACTTGGCCCGCAAAATTTGATATAAATTGATATATAGCATTAATGCAAAACATTAATTCGATTTTCTCTTTAATTTTTTAATGTGAAAAATATTTATGTTTTAGGTAAATTTAAATTTACTTTTGCAGGCCAAGTCTACTACTTTATCAATAAATAGAAAAATCCCAAATATTAAGTGACTCAAAGACACAAATAACATATTTGGACTCTCACAAGCGACAATTAATGTGAATCACATTAAAATGTTAATGTGAAAGTGTGATAACGCCATTAAAATATTTAATATAATTTGAAGTAGAAGTTATAACAATGTCACACAAGCGTGAATTTTGAAATTCGAGAACAATGAATTAACATTAAAACATTATGCTAAATCTTAAAAGATAACTGAAAAACAAAAGATACGAATAGGACCTAATTAATTTGAATGCAGTAAGAATTGAAGTCGTAAGAGTAATAAACTACTTGAACTGCCCTATCTCCCCTTAACACCCAGACCAAGAAGGAAAGTTTAATTCAATCTTACATTTATCAAAAGCTATTCCATAAAAAATTTATGATAGAAAAAGAATTTTTCCGATTCAAAAAAATTGAGTCCTTCAAAAATTTCGTCCCTAGGTCGAGAAAGTTAATGAATAAAATTTCGATTTTAGAACAATATTAAACAATGTGTTAAATAAAAAGTGACAGTGTTTCTAAATTATTAGGTCCAACTCCAGCGGCAGCAGCGTCAATTCGCCAAGTGCTCTGGGGCCAAGTACGGGGATGGCGAATCCCTATGCCATGGGGCCTTTGTATCACAGTCCCGGTGTGCAGAGCTACTGTACTCCGGCGGACAATCTCTCCCTCGCTGGCCACTACACTGACATGAGGAGTTCCGCCGGCTGGTACGGATCCACAGCCAACGATCCCCGATTTGCAAGTAAGTGATCTTTCTTCATCTCAAACACAACGAAAAATCTCTTTGATCTCAGAGAGCTAACTGATGGGATTCTACAAAGGATCCTAAGGGTGTCTCCCTTCTGAGATTCCCATCTTTTCTTACTTTTGCCATCACTGCAGAATTTCTTATGTACCCCAGTCTCGCGAAAATCTCTGCATGCTTCAGCAAACACTCAAGAAGCTCGCAATCGATCAGCAATCTTTGTTCACATACCCGACGCTCAGCAGGATGATACGCGCTAAAATGTTTGCCAGGATATCAATGAGATTATCTGGGTAGGATGAGTGGCAATTTTTTCATGTCACAGCTCCCGATGGAGGAAGTGTGAGCACCAATTGAATATTTATGCAAACAAATTTATTCGCTGATTCCTGGCAACAAAAAAATTATACACAATTTGCACCCTCACTTTTATCGCCCCCCAAGGGAAAGCTATCTTCCTAACCAACTTCCACGCCCCAATACAATAGAATAATCTTTTGGAAATTGATTCCTCAATCACGCTCTAAATTTATTGTGAGGCGATGAGATGGAAAATTGGTGATAATTGTTTAGTCAAAATATATTTATTTGGATGGAATTACATTTACTCTCCATTCACTCATTTTATATCCATGAAATACGATCCTCCTCATTCCCTGAAGGTGGATTTAAGAAAAAAATGCAGTGTTTTCTTTAGGGAGGAATAATATGTGTGAAAAATTTCTTTTTCATGTGCGGTTTTAATATCCCAAAATGAATAAGGGAGGCACGCGGTATCCCTTATTTGATCTTGATACACGCAAATGAAATCTGATCCTGTGATTCAAGTGCGTCCTCCTGGCACAAACCATAGGAAACTAATAAGTGTCAGAAACACTAAACTTCAATCATTCTTGATGAATGTTTAAAGTGTTATTTGAGATAAATTTGTGTCATTTGTGCTCACAATTCGGCGGTAAAAAAACCTAGTTTTTTTTGGAATTTCTGGTCTCCAGAGAAAGAGATTTAACTGAACTACTTACAGTATTGAAGCAAACTGAGTTATTTTGTAGCTTTTACAAGTTCATTTTATATTGATAGAGGCAACAAAATTATATTTATAGCCTCATATGTCATCGCAAATTTCAATAAATTTGATATAATCACATAGAGAGATATGAACAATAGCGTTTTATTAAATATTTATTTTATTTTATTAAATAAAAATATACAAATAATATATAAATATATATATAGGGGAGACTGGGACAAAACTTGTCAAAACCATATTTAATTCTTTCACGAGTTCTGAGAAAACTTAAACGTTTTATAATGAGCATATTCTTATAAGAAATTTACTGCTCTACAACATTGCAGAAGACTATTTTCCTCTATCTTGAAAGAAATGTGATTTTCGAATTATTTTCTAAAAGTCGATTTTGTGGAGATTCTCAAAATTGCTGGGGCAAATTTTGTCAGTCTTCGAATAATTTGTGACGTTTTACTCTCGCAAACGTTAAAAATTTCAAATAGACATATTTTTAAGAAGGTTTATAAAGGCTCGATAATAAAAATTTCAAGCCTCAGTCTCTTTAATTTTAGAAAATAGTGAATATTGAAATTTTCCTTTTTGACAAAATTTGCCCCAGTCTCCCCTATAAATAAATAATATAAAAATATATATACAAAATATATATTATTTATTATACAAATATATATACAAAAAATACAAATAATATAATTTTCACTAGCTGAAACAAGAGGTAACTCATATTGAGAAACCCTTGTCAATTGTCCGCGAAACGCTTCGCGAAACCCGGGAAACCAGAAAAAAATGGGAATGAGGTATTCCTTGAGCTGGAACAAGTAAATTTCAAAATTGAAACATCCAGCTTCATAGAATAGCCTTAAATGTTAGGGAGAAGTGGGGCACCTTTAAAAGTGGGGCACCTTTGAAATTGGGATTTTTCTTATATGTTTAAGTATGATGTAATTTAGCCTCTCAATCTATTTGTGCACCTAAATTGTTTCACGGTTTAACGTAAATATAACCAAATCCCATCAATTTCGCACTAAGCTATCTTTCGGCTAAAGCCGTAAGTCTATCCAGGACATTATATCTTGCTCACTTGAAACTTTTTACCTTATTTAACAAATACCTATGTTCAATTTGAACAAAAAAAAACAGAATGTTATTTGAAAGATTAATTTGTTTACAAAGCCAATTAGCCAATTAGCACTCCAATTCTCACGACTTAGAAGAACTTTTGAATTTCCGTAATGAAATTTCATGCTTAAAATATGCCACTAAAAATTTGTAAAATAATTAAAATATTATAAATATGCCATTAGAAAAATGGATATTCAAGATGGTTATGAAATATTAGGTAATTGCAAAAAGTTTAGTAAATATCCTGAAATATGACTATAAACCTTTCTTATTTGTTTCGAACTTCTATGCATCAAAGCCATCAATGCTTCGAAATCGTAATGGAATCCGTAAGTCTCATTCTATTATTCTTTGCGGAAGTGAGAACGAAATATTCAATTTTAGGGGAGACTGGGTTAAAATGTCATTAAACGAATATTTTTTGCTGGCTTCCATAAGACTTGAGAAGAGAAGTTTGTAATCAGAGAATTCTTATTGGAAATTTACTACTCTACAACTTTGCTGAAGACCCTTTTTCTCTATCGAAAAGATATATGTACAGTAGAGTCTCGCTCTGCTCTTTTAATATCGGGCTACTTTTTAATTCGGGCGGCAGTTAAATTCGAAAAAAGTTTGTTGACATTTTTCAAGTTTGATCATGATTATTAAATGAATCCAATATGCTCAAATTTGCCATGGTTTATCTGAGTATTGATGTAATTTTGCATTATTAAGAAATTTTCATGAAATTTACCATAAGTATGAGTATGTAAACTCAATCTGTGTATGGAAATGAATAAGAAATCGTTGCATTTCAAAAAATTTGTTGCCCGAATTTCTCTCAAATTCGGGTGACATTTCGGTCCCAAATGCCCGAATTAATATAATAATTAATATAATATAAATAATTTGAAAAATATTCTTATTTTTGTGTGTCTAACTTATTATTTTACAGCATGTCTTGATGAATTTGTTTTTAATATCAGTTCATTTATTAAGTTATTTACTTATAGCAAACTTAAGAAACCCAACCATGGATCCAAGAAAATTTGACTTATTTATTAATTGATCAAATAATATTTTAAATAAATAAGTTTGGAAAATTTCAGTAGAATATGGGAATGGGTTTCTTTTTTAATTAAATAATGAGGGTTTAATCAATATTCCTTCTTAAACAAATCACAACATTAAACACAATGTGTAATTCAGGTCCTTACTTACGGCTTAGACTTAAGCCGAGAGATAAATTAGTGAAAAATTAATGTATTTGTAGTCAAATCATAATTTTGATTACAATTACGTTAAGCTGTCTATCGGCTTGAATTGTAATCTGTCCAGCACATAAGCTAGCCCCAGTTTCCTCTATTTTGTTACTTCAGTATAGAAACTGAGATTGTAAAGAATCTCAGCTATAACTGATTAGCTTTAAATCTAAGCATCAATTTCTTTATTCTTAACGCAAAAATAAGTTCAGTGCATTACAATACGCATTCCTATAAAATTCTTCTCGCTGTATTCTTCTTGGAAAAGTAGTCTCACTATGAAAATAATTAAATAATCACTAGAATTTATCTAATATTGAATTTTTCCCCCAGAAATCTCAATGGAGATTTTTTTTCTTTCCTTCCACCTTACATCGCCTTCATATCAATGATTTTATTTACATACCTCTTTTATTATTCTTTCAACGCCAGCACAAATAAGGTGAAAAAAAGTTCGAAAAAGAAGAATATGTAAAAAAAAGAGAGTGGACGTAAAAAAATTAATAATCACTGGTATTGTTGGGTTAACGAGGCTTTTTGGGATCTTTTTTGGACTGTTTTTTTTTGCTCTCTTCCATTTCTTGCTTGTGGTTTGTATTGGAAGATATTTTTCTTAAAAAATGAATTTACATTCAGCATCTCCTTTCAATGTGCGTGATATCGAATTAATGTGTGTATATATCCATTTTAGAGTATATTTTCATTTCCATATGTTTCTCCGTGTCATGGGGACTGTGCAGGAATAATAGAGAAAAATTCTTAGCCTAGCCATTATTTGTTTTGGTGACTCAATATTTTCTCTCATCTGCAAAAGATTCTATTGAGCATCACATGAGCAGTTAACATATATTACAAGAATGGGGAAGTGGTGGTATGTAAAATGTGATTCTTCAACGAGAAGGAACGTAAGGATTTTGTGGTAAAGTGAGTGGAAATGAAGATATCTAACCACGGGTTTTACCACAAATTGCCAAGAAGTATTCCACATTGAGGTAGAAGATTTTCTTGCAAGCAGCATGTAGCAGAAAAGTGGCAAAATGGCCAATTTAGGAAATCTAATTTTCACCCCAATTTTACTGCACCCACCCTCAGTTTCTTTTAGCACGCCTGTCGCTGACAGTGTCCTCTTATTCCACCATTTATCCTGGACCCAGTCACACCGTTTTATTAGTTTTACCATCACACACAATACATTGAATTATCCTCGGATCTCATCACCAGATCCCGAGGGTGAGCCCTCTGCTTGGTGTGTTAAATTGGAGGTTGTGGCTAGAATAATATTTTCTCAGCATGTTCCTCATCCTTCGACTACTTCTGTGGTCTCTATTTTGAACCATAAAACATACAGGACAAAATTGTACAACAATAATATTTAATCTTTATTAATTCCTGTGACAGGGTGACTAATTAAAAAGCAATCATCTATGTTATTTCTAATACTCAATGAGAAAAGTATAAGGAATATTTCAAGGCTTAAAATACAAAAGAAATAATTAATGAAAACTTAATAGTAGAAGCACAAAATATTAATAGTAGGAGAAATTGGGGCAGTAGTAAACACGGGGTAGTTGTAAACACTGATATTTATGTCTAATTTACTTGGACTAATGTCGACCAGTTGTTCAAGGAACAGGAGTTCCTATACTATCTATAAATTTATATAGGTTTCGCTCTCTGATATTCAATATTTAATTAAAAACATCGCAGTGTTTACAGCTACTCCGTGTTTACTACTGCCCCAGTTTCCCCTAATTGTGGTTGCAAGAAATTGAGCTAAAAGCCCAATTTCAAAGGTGCCCCAATCCCTTCTACTCTACAACCTGATTTGTGAACGTAATATACGTTTGGAACTACAACTTTTAATAATTATGACAAATTTAGTGGATGAGAAAGAAACTTACTATCTGTTTTTTATACTCATTTTATCGAAAAATATTAAATACGCAGCTCAGTCTTGATTTTAAGCGGTCGCAGAAGGATCAATATAATCACTGTGTACTTCAAAACTCGAAAATGGAAAAGAAGATTTTGATGATCATCAAAAATATAATCGAAAAACAAAATTTGAACGAAATTAGGTAGTGCAATTAATCTTAACAAGTACACAAGAACTCATATTTTATATAAAGATTTAAAGCTAAACCATGGACATTGACGATATAATAGAAATATACCATATAATTTTTATTCACAAGAAATAGAAACGGCAAAGTGTTCCAGGCGGAATGCTCGAACTCATGAGATAGACTTCTCCGTGAATTATTCTTTTTCGCATGGTCTATTAAGGCCTCAACACACTAGTAGAAATTTCTTTAAAAAATGCCTTTTTAAATAATATTTCCCCTATCCTTGTAGGTAGAAACGTCAGATTTTTTTTAAAACGGCAATTTTTGACGAAAACTGCTTCTAGTGTGTAGACACCATTAATGCTCACTGGTCTACTAGCAATTAATTTTAGTCATAAATCACGAAAGCATTTCAAAATAAGGAATTTGTAAAGAAAGGAATTTGCAATGATCATTCTATAATGTTCTGGCATGAGTTACAAACATACGGACAAACAAAAAAGTATGAATACAAGAAAGATAAGTTATTTACGCATATCTTACCGACTTATTATTGATTTCACACATTTCTAAAAAAATCCAAATTTAATCAAATCGGTTAAAAATATGTAGGCTCTTTGGAGTGACTAAACTTTGATCTTCAAAAACTCATGATGGCGATTTTTTAAGTCATAAGTAATGTTTGGACGAAATGATCACGTGGACTACCACCAAAACATAGGGGAGACTGGGGCAAAAAGTCATAAAAAGGATATTTTATTTTTTTACAAGCTACCCGAGCGCCCCAGAAATTTCTAATTAGCGCAGTTTTATAGAAAATTCACCGCTCTAAACTTTGTGAAAGTTATTTTCCTCTATTTTGTAAGAAAATACATTTATCGAGCTATTTTCTAAAAGATCATTTTGTGACCATACTTAAAAATGCTGGGGCAAATAGTACCAGGCATAGGATATTATCACAATTTGATTTGCTTTATAACGGGCTTCTGTACATTTAAAAAAAATACCTAGATAACATATTTTCAAAGGAAATTTATTCATCTACACCTTTGTAAAACAGCGTTTTCTCTATCTGAACAAAAAAAGCTCCTTTTAAGCTAATTTTAGAAAAAAAAATCGTTTTACCAATGCAAACAACAAGCGGCGACACATGGCATTGACGTTTTTTTTTGCCGTGAGACATCATAAATTGCTTCGGTTTTTCTTTCTTTTTACTCCATACGTTTTGTTACTTTTTACCCCAAGTGGTCATTTTTAATAAAAGGAACTTCTGGAGATAAGAATCTTTATAAAATTCTAAAATAGATAGCGGCTTCTTATTCAAAGAATCCAAATCATTTAGGAAATATTCACCAGTGCATCAATTTTGAAAATAAAATAGGTAAAAAATGATATCTGCTGTAAGGAAACTATTTTAAAAATAGGGCTCAAAATTTCAATATTTTTTATTTTCTAAATTCCTTGTTCGAATTCTATGAAATTTACGACATCGAAGAACGTATATGGAGGCTATCTATGGAAAAAAATTTAAGCCACTATCTTTTTTATCTTGGAAGATATTGAATTTTGAAATTTTCGGTTTGTGACTTTTTGCCCCAGTCTCCCTTATTCAATAATAAGAGAAGTCGTAGTAACTGTTTTCCAAATAAACTAAAAAAAACATTATTTTAGTGGGGATATAAATGGGGATGGAGATGAAATTAAGGTCATAATAATAATCCTTGGATCGAATTATACGGTGGTTCCATAAAGACCGGAAATTCCTAACTATTACCGTTTGGCCTTTAGTTGGGTTACAAGTTTACGGACAGAAAAAAAGAATATCTAAAAATTATAGGCCATAATGGCTAGCAATGGACATAGATGGATCATATTTGATCCTCTGAAAGGATCACTAGTGTTTATTAATTAATTACTCATATCATATTTCCCTCATCTGAGCGAACACCAAAGATGACTTTTTCATTGTCTTAATCTTTTATTCCGGAGTTAAATAAGTGTCAAAACAAACATACTTTGAAAGGATTCTCGGTGATCCTTTCATTTTTAGCAGTGGGTTGTAACAATAAAATAGAATTAATTGTATAATCTAATGAAAAATATATGATTAACAAGATGGGGATACCAAAAAATAATGGTTTTACAATTATATGCATTCGTAAGATACTGAGTGTGACATTAAATTGAACTGAATTGAATAGTTCTAGTACGATAACACCGTTCAACAAAATTAGCCCTTTTGTCAGTTCTTTTGTTAAGAGTGATAAAAATTGTTAAAGGGTTTTTTAAGGATCTTAAATTCGTTTGCCACAATTAAATTCTATCAAACAAAAAATGATTTATTGACATATGGCTTAACTGTTCTAATTTTTTATTATTTGTCAAGATTTTTTTGAAAACAAATGTAATTTATTTAGAATTAAACTATTAAAGATATATACTTGCTATATTCTGATAAAGCAATAAAATTTGTTGCTTTTTAGGATTTTGAGACCTTCGGGAACTTGGCTTAACCATTAATCTGAAAACCGATTTGAAACCCTTATAGATTCAGGCTGATCTTCGAAAATACTTAGCCTGTAAAATTTAGCAGTAAACGATTAAGTAAAAAAAAATGTAATGATCTTCTAATAACCGATCTTAAGCCCTCAGTGTATAACAATTTAAGATAATCTTTACTGCCAAATTTTACAAGCCAAATTTACCCGAGTATCAGCTTGAGTCTATTCAGGCCTTAAGCTATAATGACAGTATTATCTTAATTTGTTTTCATTGAAATATTCTAAGCTATCTTACTCTCATAAAGATTATTAGCAAAACATTTCAAATTTAAATTAAAACATTAAACAACAAGTCACAATCTTGCAATGCATAAATTCCTGGGAATGCCATATTTCAAGAGCTCACAAGGAGGGCTCTGATGAAGAAGTTGAATAGAGACTGAAAAGGTTAAAAATTTGTGCCAATTGTATGCAAAATGGTGCCTCTACAGAGTAACTTCACCCCATGGAAATGTATATAAAATGTGTTGTAATTAAAAAATGATAGCGTATTTGCTCAGCTAATGACTTTGTCACATATTGATTTAGCAATGGTCATTGAATAGTGATAAATGCATCATCCAAATGAGATTCCCGTGCACTTGCAATTACTTGAGAAACTGTTTGAAGTATCAACAATTTCATAAATGCACAATCTCCTTTTAGCATATTTACACAAATATCTCTTTTTCTCCAGGCGCATTTTTCATCACATGCAAAATTGTATGCGTCTTTGGTGCATAAAACTACCTCAAGTCTCAAGTAAATATTTCTCATTGGATTCACAGATATATTGCTTATGCTGAATGAAAATTCGTGTGAATTTTGAGCGCAACATTAGATCCACATTCTGTTTGTCGGATAGAAAGTACAATATTTGATCAGGGGAGAACATTTCGTAAATGCAATTTGTGTTTGGCGCAAATCTAACATTATCATCTCACAAAATCTTCAGCAGAAAATTCAGTGGATTTGCAAGATTTCCCATTTCTCAAAGAGAGAGAGGGGTTAAGATATGGCTCCTTTTGCCATGAGAAAAGTCTCAAATGCCGCTGTGTCAATAGATATTTCAAGTTGAAATTGGAATTGTTTTTCCTCCTTGAATGCTGCTGTTCTCACACATTTTTTGACCATTCGATATACCAATTCTAAAGAATGGCTAAAATAAACAGAATTGGTCACGTTTGTGGATATTTTTCTTATTCCTTATGCGTTATCTCTTTTTTGTATTGTTACCAATTTTATGAAAGGGGACGTTATGAATGTTAGAGTGGTTTTTAGTTTAATATTTAAATATTTTTGACAATCAATTTGACAGTTAACTGAACGAAATCCATCAATGATTCCATTTTCAAGAAAATTTCCCTCTTTTTCTTTATAGAAAAAACTTTGATAATTTAATAATTTTCACATTCAATTTAACAGAAAAATTATTGAAAACTGAACGAAAACGATAACATATTATATACTTGTTCTGAAGTAGAAAAAATGTAATAAGTAATCAGATTACGAAACTCAGCGAAGGCGTTCTTCTCACAAATTAGGAAAATTTACTTTACTAATTTAAATCATTTAACGCTTATTTTGACATAAAATTGAACGAAAACTAAATAGGGGAAAGCGCGCTAGCTTCGTATGACTCAAGTTTCGGACAATTAAATTTCTTCTCTATGTTTCTTATGGATTTCACCCATAGCTCTTTTCTGAAAATTTGAGGCATTGCACTAGCTATTAAAATATAATATTATAATGGGCCAAATTCATTTACAACACATTGAAAAAAAAAATGATTTGTGCGAAGCATAAATCTTCCGAAGGTAGCGCGCTTTCCCCTAGAATGCATCGGTGGTTCGCATAACAAAAACTTCTCTTAAATATTTTTTTCATCTAAGAAACATTGACATTTGAATAAATTTAATTTTATGGTTTAATTTGATAGAAAAAAAATCAGAACAAAACTTAACGAAGACTTTCTTCCCTCGAATGAGATAAACTTTAATCGCTTAAATCATTTTGACAATCCTTTTGACAAAAAAAATAACGAAAACTGAACTGAAATACTTCAATTGTATTCTCACTACGAAATTTTCTACCAACTGATTTTCTTTTAAAAAAAAATTGATATTGAGTTTTATAGAAAAATCATTCAAAACTTAACGAAATGAAACAATGACTTTCTTTACGTTAAATAACAATACTTATTACAATACCTATTACTCAGTAAAAGAATTTTCATAATCGAATATTTTTGATAATCTATTTGCAGTATACTTAATAGAAACTAAATGAAACTCAATGAAAGTTTCCTTCCCTTCCTTCCCACGAATGGGGAAAACTTTACTACAATTTGAATTATTTTGACGTTCAATTTGACAGAAAATCCAACGAAAATTGAACGAAACAATAACTAAGTTCCCATGAATTTTCAACCCAGAGACCTCTTCTTCATGAAGGGAATTTCTTGAAGTGTAGTGAGTTAATTTTTCACGATTGATTGCATTAATGTGATATTTTCTTCTTTTTCAGTCTCAAGATTAATGGGTGGCTCAGCGGGTGGTTCCATGGGACACGCAATGAGCAACATGGGAAGTTTGGCGGCTTGCAGTGTATCTGACTCAAAGCCAATGCAATTTCCTCTGGCACAGAGGCGAAAAAGACGAGTCCTTTTCACACAAGCACAGGTCAGTGAGCAATTTTTTCCCCATTATTCAAATGCGGGCACAATATTGTGCATTATAATCATTTCCGACTTTTTCCCACTCACCACATCATTCCTTCAGTCGGGCAAAGAGGAAAAAAGGTCACGAGAGCATGATTTTGATCGACAATCTCATTTCCATTCACACACATTTTCAATATCAATTCTATGATCGAAATATCCCAAGAGGCTTGAGAATGGAAGAAGTTTCTCTATATTGGGGAAAAGAAAGGAAAACACAATTTGAGAACAAAGAGCCATAAGGGTAATTAATTTATTTGAGGAAATTCCTCCTTTATTCTTTTCTCCCTCCGTTGCTAATGCAGAACTTCTCAATGGTAACCTTAGTTACAATTCCTTCGCTTTATCATACATTTGTATTCACTACAAAGAATTTATGCAACATCTGGGAAAGGACTCCAGAAAATATTGAAATCTATCTTTATAATATGTCTTTCATTTAAAATATGAAAAAAAAATCTTTTAGTATAGAAATGGGATGATCTAAACCGGGTTTAGTTCAAAATGAAAATAAATTTTTAGATGGTCAGGGGAAGTGGGGCTACTTTGAGATACGGGGCTACATTGATAGGGCATATTTGGAACTTTGAATGTAGATTAGTTTTCTTTTATTAAAATTCAACATAGTAAAAACAAAAAAAACTAAATCCAACTAATAAAAAATTAAATAAAAAATAAAAATAGAAATAGCATAACCCTCAAGGGAATTTTGACGAATTAAATAAAAAAATTAAAAATTTTCATTTCCCTATCAATTGTTTTATGTCCTAGACACACTTACGACTTAAGCCGAGAGATGACTTAGTGGAAAATGATAGAAATGTAGTTTGATCATTATTTCTAATATAATTACGCTAAGCCGTCTCTGGGCTAATCCTCAGGTCTGTCAAGGCCCTAAGGCTTATATCTGTAAACAATTAGAAATTAAAATTTTCAAATTACCAACAATTTAAATTTCCTTTATGAAATTCGATTTTGATTGCCCTATAAACTGATCAATTTTTTATCCTTTTATTTTAAAAGATTTTTGCAATAAAGAATGAATTTCGTAAAGTATTTAATATATTATTTAAAACACTGAATTCCGCATATTTTTTTTATAATTGCTTTCGTCAAAAGCTTCAACGAGCCACAGTATGCTTTACAGTGAATATAATGATCCACATTTTGTATTGTAATTTTTATTTTGTATTTTTAGGGAAGAGCACCCCGGATTGGAATGTTAAGAGACATGCTCGATGTTTAGTTGAAAATAAAGCCTCAAAATACTATTTGGTATTTTTGTGTATGCTAATCGGTATATTAGTGATCCATTTAACTATATCTGTGCGTTTGAACTTTAAAATTTTACAATAGATTAATAAAAAGTAGATGTAATTGCTACTGTGTACTCTGTATCTCGGATCGTCACGTATTTAATCAGGTGTCTCACAGAAAATTGGTTTTATAAATAAAATCTAAACTAATGCATTGCATTCTTGTGAGAGTTAAATGGTAAAAAGTAGCTAATAACTTTTAAAAGTGAAGATAATTTAATTAAACCGAGGGATTATTCTTATTTATTCCGCGACGAGCCACCAACTCGCTTATTCTAGAACTCGCGGGAGACTTGTCTTTACCCATTGGAGGGCTAACCCCTGCGCAACCCAAACGCACTCGGTGACTGTTCACGAAAGACTGAAAGGAATAGACATGCGCATAGCCCTCCTCAAGACGTTACACCTAAAGTAACGACTTCTATCCCAGCGAGCATAGATACGAGGGTGACTGTAATACTACTTTATAGGGGACTATATTCAAATTCAAACAGAACCGTTGAGCGCTGTTCTACATTCGGCCATTCCTGACCACGTTGCCGTCCCCTGGCAACGGTCAATGGACAAGTTACGTTATACTAAGTTACTGGTATAGGGTTCATTGAATTTAAAATCCAAGTATTTTTGAGTGCTTTTAAATAATTTGACAATTAAACCCACAAACAAACTGGTAGAACAAACGCTGCAACGTATGTTGTAATCCAATCGTATAATACACGATTGTAATTAACTGTGATGCCGGTTCTTGCTATTAGATTCCGCAAAACCGATTTTCCGCATCAATTCTCCAGTGATGCCAGTTAATGCAACTGATTTTCCACATCACTTGTCCAGTACACGAATATCCGTGGACTGTTCCAGGCCTGTTGGAGCTCTTTCGTTGTTTGGCGCCGAATTCTGGAATGATATAATCTAATATTGATATTTAGATTTACGTACCTTAGTTGATTAGCCTTTCTCTTCCGGCTTATCAGATCAACTATCTGCGTTATCAGAGTTTCGAAATATAGCACATTCGACTCCGATTTTCCGACATTACTAATGTCCAGTCAATCCTTTTTAACCCGTGACCGATCAGAGGTTATGCAATCAACATTACGGCCATCAAAGAATTGAACACATTAATGTCAACTTCAAACAATGATTTTATTTCATTTCCCTATTAAATTCAGACACTTTCCTGCACAAAGAATCCAAAATTCATTTACATACATGGTAATGGAGAACATATTTCATATATGAATCTAAACCTCTTCCCAACGATCATCCTCGTCATCACTCGTGCGGAAACATTCATCCTCAACATCCTGAAGATTTCCCCATGGCTTCAATTTTTCCGCTGTGTAAATGCCAGAGAACGGTTTCTGGCTCAACTGAGTCACTTCCGTATCCACCACCTCATACCTATCAGCATTGAGAACCCGCTTAATAGCATATGGACCCCTGTATTTCGGAACCATCTTTCTGGTCGATCCAGTGGCGGGTGGCTCCCAACGGATTAAAACCAAATCGCCCTCCGAATATCGCCGCGGAGCCTTCCGTTTTTCATTAAATTGAGATACTTGTTCCCTTTGACTTTCCTCTGCCCGATTCTTTGCACGTTCACGTAACTCCGACAAGGGTATATCTTCTTCGACTTCCTCATCTAGCCTGTCACTAATCAGATTCAACAGGGTGTTGCTCATGGCGTTACGCGGCTTATATCCCAAGAGCAATTTTTGCGGAGTCTCTCCTGTCACTCTATTACGCAGGCTGTTTATTGCCCATTGCACTGTTGGTAAATTTTTAACCCAGTCACTACCTGCATCCGTCTCAGTCATAGACCGCAAAGCATCACCAACAACTTTGAATACCCTTTCTGCCTGACCATTCGCACGAGGTGTTTTTGCCGCAACTAGCGCCAGTCGAATGCCACGCTCACCGCAATACTCCTGAAATTGCTTAGCTGTAAATGCAGATCCACGGTCCGTTACGATAATACTGGGCGCTCCAAAGTATTGAAAAATCTCATTCAAAACCCTGATTACGCCACTTGTATTTGCTGATTTAACTGCCCTCAATATTGTAAATCGTGTGAATGAGTCAGTCACCACTAATATGTACTCGTTTCCTCCATGGCCCTTGGGATAGGGGCCACTGTGATCAAGATGGATGGTATGAAATGGGATTGGCTCTCTGTTCACAGTGTGTAACAGATATCTCGTCTCATCTGGCCCACTCTTACCACGTGCACATGGGATGCAACTTTCTATATACTTTCGGACAAATCCTCTCAACTTAGGAAACCAATAACCTTTGGTTAATTCTTCTACTGTTCGGTCCACTGACAAGTGCCCAGAACGATCATGACTGCATTGAACAACATGGAAACGAAGGCCTCTGGGTACATAAAACCTCTTACCATGCTTTGTCACCCGAAATACTAAGCCATCTTTCAGCTCAAAATCCCGTTCAATCTGTTTCCTCCTCTTATGTTCAACCTGAGAACCTTCAAGCACCCTTCGAATCTCCAATAGGTCTGAATCTCTGGTTTGGGCGGCTGCAAGCCAATCATCATACTTAAGTATGGCCATGATCTTAATTCTCATCACCGGGTTACGACTTAAACAGTCTACGTGTCTCATTTTCCTATTACCCCGATGGACAATATCAAAATCATATTCGATGATTTGCAACCACCATCTCGCAAACTTTGGTATCATGTCTCGTTTCCTATGAGCTTGTTCTAAAGCTTTGCAGTCGGTGACGATGACGAAATGCTTCCCAAGGAGATAATAGCGAAACCTCTTTAGGCTTTCAACAACGGCAAGCGTTTCAAGCTCGAAACTGGCCCAACGACTTTCAGCATCAGATGTCGTCCGACTAAAATAAGCAATGGGTCTCGCATCATTTTCTTTATCAATTTGTATTAATATGCCGCCAATTCCCCAACTACTTGCATCACAATGAAGCTCGTGTCTGCATTCCGGAGAATACAAGGCCAGGACAGGTCGTGAAGTGAGAGCTTCCTGTAGCAACTTAAAGGCTTTTTGTTGTTCAGCCGACCAAACGAACTTCACGTTTTTCTTAAGAAGCTGATACAATGGAACTGCTATAATGGAGTAGCTGGGTATAAACTTGCGAAAATACCCAGTGAGACCTAAGAATTGCCGAACTGCATGTTGATTCTTCGGAGTTTCAAATTTCGTGATTGCCTCTGTCTTTAGGTCTCCCGGTGTGATCCCTTCTCCACTGATATTGTGTCCTAGATATGCAACTCTTTGAGAGAGAAATTCGCACTTTCCCAAATTCAACGTTAATCCTGCTTTTGACAACTCTTTCAAGACATCTTCAAGCAGGTTAAGTAGCGAGGACACGTCAGAAGCTCCAATCAAGATGTCGTCCATGTAGAACGATACACCATCACCATTAATGGGTTTGAGGACTTTGGAAACTAGCTTCATAAAGACAGCAGGAGAATTTGTCAACCCGAAGGGCATACGACGATATTGGTAATGACCATCAGGGGTTATAAAGGCAGTATACTGCCTCGAAGATTCCTCCACTATAATTTGGTGAAAACCTGACAACATATCTAGGCTACAGAACCACTTCTTTCCTGCAAACTTGTTGATCTCCTCCTCAATATTTGGGAGCGGGAAATGCTCAACTTGGCAAATCGAATTAATTTTTCGATAGTCTACACAAAGGCGATAGCTTCCATCCTTCTTGGTGACAAGAACTGTGGGACTTGCATACTCCGATTGACTTTCTTCGATAACTCCATCCTCCAAAAGCTCATCCACAATTTCTTTCAGTTGATCCCTCTGTGAATATGCTGCTCTGTATGGTCTGTATCGTACAATCTCATCGCTCTTCAGCTTCAATGTCATCTTCACAACATCTGTTTGTCCCAATTCACGTACATTAATAGCCAAGCATTTACGATATTTATTCAAAAGATCAAGAAGCTCGTGCTGGGTAGAGACATCAACTGACGAATCGATTTTTATATCATCCAAACATAACGTTTGACACTGTGATATTTTCCAAATTTTCTTGCCGCGTTTGTCTTTCACATGAATCTCTGAGTCTTCAAAAATTACTTGAGCAAAGGGAGTATTAAAGTAGTCACGCCCTAAGAGGAGGTCTTCTGGTAAAACAGAATCTGGAACCACCAGGAAGGCGATCTTGTTCACAAAATCGTCAAGGCCAACTGACAACTCCATACTACCCAAAGAAGTTATCGTACTGCCGCCAAACCCTTCCAAAATCTGTGATTCCCCATTCTTTTCCCAATTCAGGTTTTCAGCACATGAGCTTCTCACCAATGATCTCGGGCTTCCCAAATCAATAAAAGTACGCACGCGGCTTTCCCCAATGACAGCCGTCTTAACAGGTTCTGTATTATTTTTTTCACGGGTGGCCAGAACTCCCATTACCACCCTATCGTGAAAATCCTTACTTCCATTTGTACGCTTCGGGCAGTCCTTCCTCAGATGACCTATTTCTTTGCATTTGTAGCAGCGCCGCTTCTCAGAATCACCAGCCGGTTTCTGTTTCTCCTCCTTGATCTGTTGATCACGAGAAGTGGATTTTTCCCTTGAAGTGTTTCCACTATCTCGCACACTGTCCTGCTTGCGTCTATCTTCATCTTTTTTATCTGACTTGTCACGTCGAGCTATCCAGTGCCTGGATCCCGATCCTCGCGAACGAGATCTGTCAGAGCCCTTGTAATTCCTTGCAGCACTCCCAGTCGTTTTTGATTTTTCCGCATCACCGTCCTCTTCAAGTTTGAGCATATGCCTCAAAAATTCTGGAAGGCTGCATTGAGGCACAGCACGCAAGACTTTGCGATCATTTACCCCAGGGAGACCCTTGATGAGGTACTCTTTTATGGTATCATCTCCCAAGCGGATCCTTTTTGCCGTCCTGACGACCTCATGGTAATATTCTTCCAACGTCTCATTGTATCGACGCTTCCTGTTAGCTAATTTTTCATGTACCACGGATTCACGGATACTTTGGGGAAAATTATCCTTTAATTCGGCTTTAAAGGCCTCCCAAGAGCTGATACTACCCTCCGAAGCATCCAACCAGTTTTGTGCTGGACCCTTGACCCTCAGGGATGCATACAACAACATTTGCGGAGAGGTCCATTTATACACCTTGCCGAGAGATTCAATTTTATCAAGCCACTCACTGGCAAATATCAATTTCCCGCCCTGCTCTATTCCATGGAACTCTGGAATCATCAGCTCAACCTCTTTGATTCCAATGTACGAGGATTGAGCTTGTCCACCCGAGTCAGGGGAGGGATACGTATCAATGGACTCTCCTGAACCCCAAAAAAAGAAAATAAAAGAGAACAAGGGCTATTAGGGACTTTCTGTATCTATTCGGACCACCTTATCAGTAAAATCTTCTAAAATTATCGTCAAAATTTCAAGAAAATGGCTTGGGCAATCTATAGTCATTGCTTTCAAGTTCTTTGTAACTTCAGGGACAAATAAAATTGACCACATACCAGTACCTGGAGTTTCTCTGCGCCTGGGCATTTTCCTTGTCAATCCCCTCAGATGTGAAAGAAAACTCCTGACTGTAATGAAAATTCATTTCCCAGTCATCATTAATAATTGTACAATATTTCCGGAATAAATTGTTTGAAATTCTCACCAATTTTCTTAGAACTGTGACGCAATACTTTATCAGTTATTCGCCCCCGGCACAGCACTAAGATTGCACCAAATTTGGCTGAATAAATATGTCACTCTCAGAAATTTCACTGTATTTCATTAATTTATTTGCTACTGCACTCACTTGATTTGACTTTTATCCAGAAAAATCGTAAGAAAGACTTGAATTAGAATATTTCACCAAATTTGTGCTGTTGCAACATGTGACGCACTTCCAAAAGTGACACGATCAAACTCGATCGATAGAGAACAAGAGAAGCTCTTTTCCCCTCTCCAAAAAGCACGGAATCCTCTCATTCTCGCAACCACCAATTCATCCTTGGGTGCACCCCTTTCACTCCAACACAATCTATCCACTTGTCTTATACACACAAACCACTCATTTTTATAACAAGCAATGAAAAGTTTTCGTCACAAATGGTATAAATATATATTTTTTTCTTTTTAGAATAGGCGTAATTGGATTAATTAATCTATCCTTTTCTTATCTCTTTTTTTTTCTCACCATTGGATTTCATCACCGCAGCGCGAGCGTGCATGTGTATAATACTCACAAGCCATGCAGCAACTCTCTTTCTCCCTTGCTCTGCTGCCCCACTCACACGGTGATCTCTCCAAGAGGATTGCTGCTGTCGCTCTCCGCTTCTCCTCTCAGCAGTACAGCAGGAGCAGTGGGTTGATTTTTTCCCCTTTTCACTTACTCACACACGGACACGATCGCGTGGCGCGGTGGCTCGTTTTTCTCTCCCTCGCTCAAGATCATGATTTAGGGAAATCACCGACATTAAATAAATGACGCAATACCCATTTTTTCTCTAATGCATTTTAATAATTTGGGACTTCTGCGTACCTAAATGCCCCACTCACGCGAACTCATACCTCTCTCACAAGCCACCCCAGCATGGCTACCAGAGAAAATCTTGGTTAACGGATAACTCACAGTTCACTTCAAATGGGTCTTTCTGAATCACATCCCACTTCTGAATGAAGATAATTTAATTAAACCGAGGGATTATTCTTATTTATTCCGCGACGAGCCACCAACTCGCTTATTCTAGAACTCGCGGGAGACTTGTCTTTACCCATTGGAGGGCTAACCCCTGCGCAACCCAAACGCACTCGGTGACTGTTCACGAAAGACTGAAAGGAATAGACATGCGCATAGCCCTCCTCAAGACGTTACACCTAAAGTAACGACTTCTATCCCAGCGAGCATAGATACGAGGGTGACTGTAATACTACTTTATAGGGGACTATATTCAAATTCAAACAGAACCGTTGAGCGCTGTTCTACAAAAGTTCATTTGAATTGGTGGAATATGGTAATAACCTGACGATCAGAGGAACACTGCCGATCACTATGGTGCTCTTCCCTTATCTACTTCTAGATAAACGGATTTGCTTAATTTTAAGGGGTGACGTGGGTCTCGCAGACTAAAAAAACAGTAGATTTTCTTGACATCCTTACTCGCCAAAATAAAAAAAAACATTAATTCAGCCTTTTGGAACCTGATTAGTGGAGACGGCTTTTTGAAAAAAAAAAAAACACTTTTTGGTTGACAAGATTTCTCAGAGTATAGGGTAAGTGTGCCAAATTTCGGCATAATTGCATGCAAGCGCCAAAGTCTCAAGTTTGAAATGTAATATTTTTAATACAAATTGATTTTTTTATTCTTTCTTTTGTAAGAGTGTTGCTTGGAACCTTGTAAAGTGTTTACCGTCTTTATTTACTCTAAAATCATTCTTAATACATTTTAAAATTAATAAAAATATAGACATAGCTTTGGTGCCCTATTTCGGCCACCTTCATTCTCATAGTTCCTTGCCCTTCGGGAATTCTTGCAAAATCTTTTAAATGTCATCTCGTTTGTCGAAGCTACATTTTTTGTTATTCTTTTGCATTGTATAATCTCTAAATTACGTAAAATCTAAAAATTCATGGAAATTCGAGGAACAAAAAAAGTGGCCGGAATTTGGCACACTTACCCTATTCGTCTGACGTCAAAAAATTAAATATTTCCTATTAGCCGTTGAACTGTGCCTTTTTATCTTGATCACAACTTATTCTAAAAGAGAAAACGTAGCGTAAAATACGCCGAAAATTCTTAATTTTTTGTATAAAATTCTGCCAAAAATCCTTTTATTTAAAAAAAAAAAAGAAGTACGTGTGTAACTCATCAGCTAACAGGAAATATTAAGTTTTTTAACGTGAAAAATCTTATCCACAGAACAGTATGTATTTTCTAAAAAATTTTTCAAAAATTAGGCCCCAACGGCTGAATTTTAAAGATTTTTAAATGAAAATTTCAGATAAAATAGTTTTTATTTATATTTTTGTATGCTTAAAAACTTAAATAAAAATAAAAATTTATATGTTAATATATTATAATATAATAATGATATATTATAATATATTATAAGAAAAATATTCTTAGTGTAAAGTTGAAACGATTTATTGAGATTGCAGTCACTTTGACAAGCTTTTTCTCCGCTTGAGGGCACTGTTTACTCCCACGAATGGCGCTCGCAAATGATCCTAAGTTTTTAAATTGTCAAATTTCTCTGTATTTATTCTCAAGTTAAATCAAAGTGATTTATTGCATTCTCTTTGAAATTTCCCGATAAATGAGAGTATTAGTAGAGTGACCTTTTCCCTAATTAGCTGTAATAGTTTTCACTGAAACAAGTGCTATCATGAAAGCATTTTATAGCAAAATTTTTAACTTTTTTCTTTTTACGTATTCATTACAGTTTTCTTATCTTTGATAAAGTTATCTGTGAGCAAGGCCTAAAATCTCCTGTAACATCAATTTTTCGTTTAATTTTTATCTCCTAAATAACATTTTTCTAATATAAATAACATAAAAACGTAATTAGATATTGTTAAGAAGAATACAAAAGAACTTCTGTTAAAGTTCTATTAACAAAATTTGCCAATCTAAACCGGTAATGTAGGACAACAAAAAATTCTACAAAGGTGACAAAAAATCATTAGCAATTTATTTAAAAATTAATCTAGTGAATTCATCTCTTAAATTTGTGTTTTTCCTTCTCATCTGCCCATCTGTTTTTTTTTCTTATTCTTTACTCTTCTATTTATCTCAACAAAATCCGCACACACAAAAGGCTGGAATTTGTGATGAAGAAAAATAGAAGTGAAAATCATGCATCAGAATGCGATGATGATGGTGGCTCTCTGGAATAATACAAATTTGATGTAAATGGAAGTCGTAGCATTTATATAGGAGAAGCTTTTACATACAAAATATATATAGCGACATATCTACAATATAAATTATGACCGAAATGGTGCGCATGGTAGTCCAAAGTTGGGAATTGTCTATTTGCAGAACACTCGAAATGCCAAGTTCCAACTAATACACAAGAAATACAAATAATACATTCTCGCATCTCTTGCTCACTCACAATTTTCTTTATAACCTACCCATTTTATTTCCATCGTCATTTCAATTCATGCACATGAGCTTTTATACATACATCTCAAATTTGATTTAAATGTGCGAATAGGAGGAACGAAAGACGCGCTTGCCGGAATTCTCTCCCATAAGCAATTGCAATCTCGCCCTCAAGAAAATGTTTGCTGAGTGCAGTGGAAGAAAGAATTGAAACGCGTCGCTGCAAATGTTGATGATGACACATGGAGAATAAAGTGGGCAAATAAGTCATTTTCCAAATGGATGGAAAATCAATTACAGGAAAGAGCGACAGAGATGATAAGAGGCCATGTGCAGTAGAGAAAAAAATAGCAAAAACTTGTCCCAAAAATGTCAGGAAAGTACATCAAAATCTGACGCTCTACTTTCTAATCCAAGATGACAGTGGAGACGCCCGGTACCAGGCGTACCAATTGACTCCATTTCAAATTTTAATTTCACTTGGAAATTACGGTCACATTGAGATGATGGCAAATAGTATTAAGAGGTAGAAGCACACGGTGATTTTTGCACTGCTCTGCAAGTCAAATAACAGAAATTTCCATTGGGAATGGAAAGAGAACCATCATCCCCAGCGACGGTGGTTTCCATTAAAAATAAAAATGCGAAAATGTGAGGAAAAACGAGGGTAGAATTGAAATTTAAATATTTTCTAAAACAAGCACAGTTGAATATATTGAACCAGCAAATAGGGAAGTCTGTGGCAGTTACACTCTTTTATATTTTTTGCAATATTTTTCTCCAAACGGGAATAAAACTTTGGTCATACTCCATTTATTTACTCTTGTGTTTTCTACATCGGCTACCTAAAAATTTGCAGCACGTTACTTCTAGTTATTAATTTAATATCCCAAAAATATTTTCTAAATATAAATATGTAGGGGGAATTACTTGCCCTTCGAACGTTCATGCCATCGAATAATGTGAATTTCATTTATTTTTCCAGAGAGTTATGGACTCTACACACTTGAGAAATTTATGTCCATATTGAAGTGTTTGTCCTATACTCAAGAGTATAGGAATTTGCTTCAATATGGCCATAATTTTCTCTAGTGTGAAGAGGCCATTACGGATAATTATTACATACTTATCACTAATCGATAATACGGTAACTTATTTAATAGAAATGTGTAAGTATTTTAGAAAAAAAATGAAGAAAATGCACAATTTTCGAAGGCATGAACGATCGAAGGGAGAGTGTTTTCCCCTACACGTGAAACTGCCCCAAGCTCCTCTATCACTTTACAATGGAGAAGGTAACACAATGGAAAACAGAATTTAGCCATAAGTATGCAAGTATTGATTTTTTCTGAAACCAAAAGGAATTTACATTTTGTTGAAATTCAAATTTGAAACAAAACTTCGGACAAACGAAATTTTGCAATTTGTTTTTTATAACAAAACTTTTCATGAGTTTGTTTTGAATATATTTTGTAAATAATTTTTGTATAAATATCTATTAAATTATTTATCAATTCGTTTGAATTAAAGGGTTATATTCGCCTAAAAATTGTTGGCCTTTTCTTTTTGTTTTGCGTTTAAAATGCTTAAAAATATGTTAAAAATTATGTAGGATATGATCTATTGTTGAAAAAAATTCCTAAGTACTCAAAAACAAAGCATTTTTGATGCAGTCCGAAAGGAAACGCATGTGTTTTCTCCACATTATCAAACTTCAAAAGCGTTTTTCTCGAAACTACGGTTGCAGCCGCGACTATCAGCAGAAAATGAGTAATTTTCATCCGATTGACTTAAATTTTCAGGGTAGGTAGGTGCTCAGACAAATTCTCTGTAGAAGCAAACAGGATTATCAAGATTAGTAAATAACTACACTGAGAAAAAAACGGAGGTGCGATTAACTTTTTTCCTCATAACTTTAACACTTTTTAGGTGTAAAAATATATCAACATTTTTTTAATGTTAATTTTACACCTTTTCAAGGGTGCGAAATTAACTTGAAAAAGTGTAACTTTAAGCCCCAATACACCTGAAAAGGGTAATATTTACACCGATTTCGGATCAATACTGCAGGGTAAAATTAACATTACTGGAATGTTATTTTAACTTTATCGGATTTCTCTCAGTGTACATTTGTTATTTATAAATAATTAAAGTCGAATTTTGTCCAAAAACGTCAAGTTGCTGCCAAATTTCCAAATATAAATATTTTTAATAATAGTTTGTACTTCTATAAAAAATCTTTCTACGCAGTTACTCTGAAAATTTCAAGTCTATCGGATAAGAATTAGTCAAGTTCTACTGCTACACAATCCACGCGGTGTTACACTGCCATATTGTATTCAAAATTAAAATTAAAATATTTTAGTGTTCCTCAGGACATATATGCCATAACCCTTGAAAATTTCATATTGATCGATTCATTAGCAAAGTCACGAAATTTCACAAAAAGCCCATTGATTTTGGGTCTACAACTATATAATCCCTTAAGTTTTGCTTATTGGGAAATTTGAGACGGTGTATTTTCCCAAGGTACAACTAATATGAACAGAACATACTTGTAAGATTTTTCATATTATGGGAAGTAACAGGGCCGTAGTTAGAGTTGAATTTAAGGTAGGGCATCAGTAGTTAAAGGTACGGCATTAATCAAAATTTTTGATTGATCTATTTTGGTTAGTCGATTGCCGTTCATTTCACTTGAATGTAAGTAAATGAGGTAAAGCAAAAAAATGCTTCGTCTTGTAAAATGTAGAATACGTTTTGATCAAGTGAACATAAAATCTTTCATTTAAGGATTAGTTTGACCTATCAGCTAACAGGAAATATTTGTTTTCTGGACTTTAGATGGACCAATTCCGAGAAAACTTCTTCACCGAAAAGTATGTTTTTTTTCCAAAAAAAATCTCCAAAAATATGGTTTCAATTACTAATTTTTTAAAAATTTTAAATGAAAAATTTAGAAAATATAGGTTATGTTAATGTTGTACTTTTATATGCCTAAGAGGTTTTTAATTTTTTTTAATATGCTGAAAAAAAATGAGAAATTATGTATATTTTTACCTTGATCCACATAACCCCTTAACTATATTGAGAATGCGTAAATGAGAAAAGGAAATATATTGAGTTTTTTATGTAAGAAATGTAAGAATCTTTACGCTCGTTTTGCTCAGAACCATTGAAAAACGTTATTTCATTTAATTAATCATTAAATAATTGCAATTTCAACTCATTAATAACAATTCCAAAATGATGGATAAATATTCTATTTTATTTTTTTAAGATGTTTGTGAAAATATTTAAATTTTTCACAAAATTATCGTTTGATTTTCCATGATTTTAACCAATTGCATTAAGCACTTCAATCGATAACTCTATTAGATTAGATGTATCAGGCCATTTAATAGAAGATTAATTTCTTCTCAACCATATCATACTACGAACAGTTTACTTAGAACATTATCTTAGTTTCTGGTTTTTAAGGTAGAGCATTGGAAGTTATACGGTAGGGCATAGCCTCTCAATGCCCCCCCCACGTTATGGCCCTGAAAGTAAATATCCTGAAAAGTCAAAATCCCGAATGGTCAAACTTCTAAAAGGGCCGAAACTATACTTTCCTAAATAATTTCCTAAAGCACAGAAAATTTCCCTTTACCTCTAGCAAGCGCGGGTGCAATCGTGGGAGTAGCTAATGACACTTTATGAATTCTGGATTTGAACTTCCAGGATTTTGACGTTTTCGGGAGTTTGGCATTCAGGATTTTGGCTTTCAGGATTTTGGCTTTTTGGATTTCGACCGAGACATTCACTATATTGTCGATCCTGAAAAGCTATTTTTCTATCGGACTTTTGAGTGATAATCGCTTTACTCTTACATTCACATAAATCTTTCAAAACTGCTAACTAAATTGGGAATCCAGAAATCGTCGGGAAATACAACATATTCAGGGAAAATTCGTCTTTTCTTTTTCAACTTTTCCAGAGCTTCATCAGTAGTCAAGTCTTCCAAATGTTCTCTAGAATCCTAATACAGTTATCTGCATTTCGAAATTACATTCGAAAATGAACTCTATGAGTCTGAAAGGTCTCTATCCAGAAGTATCCTTGTTTTGAAAAGTTAAGGTCTTCACATAATTTTCAGTCCTGAGATATTGAGTACTACGAGTACTACAGTCAACTGATCTTGATTTTAATTAATGCTCATTTTTGGAGTTAGAAACGTTGAAAACATATTCTGTGACTATGTGACCGATCGGAGGTGGCTGTTAAGACCACAGAATTAGAACAGTTGCGATTATGAAAGATTAATGTCTAAATCTAAATGTAATGCGTTAAAATGATAATTAAATGGCCTTATTATTTATATCTACGACAAATTTTCGAATTGTGTATTAAATAGATCTGGAACTTCGAAAGTGTAATTTGTAATTTTAAGGAGCAGTTTGCAGAGTTTGCATATTGAATGCAAAAGGTACATAAAAACAGACTGCACTTGTCCGAAGGCTTGATATTATTGACAAATAACGCTGAACAAAAATGTTAACAAACTGAATTACCTAAACATTTTCATTATTGAATAAAATTTTTGTACAAAACAATAAGCGAGCTCTGAACCAAAAATTATTATCCATTGTAATTTTTTTACTCTGTACCTGTGCTCTTGCAAAGAAATATTTGTGACTTTTTTAGTGGGTGTTCTCTATTTGCTGTCATTCACTATTGCACTTCACTGTCATCTACGAAAATTCAACATCTTAAAGCGAATTCTGTTTGAGTTACGTTTGAACCGGAAGAACAATAATGTCCCCGGAAAAACGCTCCCAAATTAAAGAACTTCTAGAGCTTTTGAATGAATGGCGGATTTTATTAGACTGACATAGTTAGTGAGAATATAGTCTGTTTCTTCCCAGCGAGCACAGTTAGCAGAATAAAATAGGATTTTCAGCATTTTTTTGCTGAATCGGTCTGCTGGCCAATCAGCAGCTCTCGAACAAAAAGTGCTAAGCAAATACATAAAAATGGCACTGTTTAGCGCTCGCAGTGGATGATGGCAGAACTAAATACTGCCGGTAGATGGCGCTAGGAAGCATTTAGCAACAAATTTTCTCTTTCATTTTTTTCTTTTTCTCTCAAAATGTCAAAATGGACTTGGAATTTCCCCTGAAATTATTTATCAACTTGGGGGATATTATAATCATGATTTTTATTACTTATATTATTATAGGAATTATGCTACGGTATGCTGCCTATAGAGAATGGTCAAATAAGAGTATTAAACATACTCCCGACCAAAAATGTTGCATTTTTTAGTGAATTGCGTCATTATTTTCCCGAGAAAAAAAAAATTTTTTTCTGAGCAAATATTCAGTCGGGGGTTATAAAATTATTCATTATTTATGAAAAATATGTTTTTTCTTTTGCAAAAAGCATATTTTCCTCAATTTTCGCAATTAAATATTGGCATCTTTCCTGGAACAGCCATTGATGTATTATGCTCACAGTCGGTCACAACTATTGTAATTGATCTTGAAACAGGATTTTTCTACTTTTTTAACTTTTTTATGGTAAATAAAGTTGCAGATGCATTTAAAAAAAAATCCATTTAAAAGTTGTGACTCCCCCACTTAACTCTTTCGCCTCTTTTGGGACTCTGAGTGCACAAAGCAGCATATGAATACTTTGTGGAAAACAATGTTTTTTTTAATTATTCAGAACTGATAAAAATCCTATTCTTATAAAATGATTACAAACTATAAGGATGTCTAAATGTAAAATATTTTATTGTAGGACCTCAATTGATTTCTGAGCAAAGATATTTTTGATTTAAAAAAAAAAGTGAAATTGGCTTACAGTATATGCTGCGGTCCGGAAAGAGTTAATGAGTTCAATAATGCCTTTTAAAAATACTACAAAAAAATTTCTATGGATACCACAAAATAAAATATAATTGTTTTATCACAATTTAAGTTGAAAAATTTACATAAAAGCGTTTTTGTTTGTTGCGGCAAATGCGGAAAATATATATTTTTTTATGTTATAAAATGTTTTATATTTTACAAGTGAAATAAATGTATGATCCGTGCACGATGCATATGCATAATGTATATGCTGCACTTTTCTATTTATAAATTTTCGATTATAAATTTTCTAAAGCGCATTTTTACGCAAAAAACTACTTTTATTATCGTGGAAAAATAACAAACCAACAATTATCGTTTTTTTAATACTGTGCGTATTCTTTTTAAATGAAAAATTTATTCAATTTGATGATTCATTTTTTAAATTAAAATGATATGCATTTATATTTTTTAGAAGAGAGTTTTTAAATACCTTTAAAGTCAGGAAAATATGCTAATTTGTTGGAAATCATTTCAAATAATTTTGAGTAGACTGTGTATACCATTAAATAAAAATGATAGAGGCTCTAAATTCTATATGTTCTTGATCTTCTTGGTATTTCCATGAGGTTCCGAAGGTTTTTCAATATTTCTCGAATTTAGAATTCATTAAATATCAAAATATCTTGAGAATTCCCAAGAATTTCTTGGGTTATTAATTTTCTAAAATCACAGCGGACAAGAATTCTTGGCAATGCAATTTTAATTTAGGTGTAGTATATTTTTTTATAAATGAATTCACAATATTTTTTGATAAAATTAGACAAAAAAAATTAAATTTATTGGTCGGAAAAGGTTTAAGAATACATATTATTCAAAATATATTATAAATATGATTTTTTAAAATTTTTGTGAATTTTAAATTTTTTGCTTTATTTTTTAATGTCAAATGTGGTTATTGTAAGAATCATAAAATTGTAATAATGGAAAAGGTTAACCTTAGCTTCTACTCAACTCAGCAAAGACAAAAACCAAGTGCATTAAAGTCTCTCACTCGATTGGGGAAAAAGAATAACTTTGACTAATTGCCACTGCGATCGCTAGTGTAACTTCGAGGTTAGCAGAGCTCAGCTGAAAAAATATATGTTTTCAGCTGATTTGAAAAAGCTTAGCATTTGGTGCTCGCTGGGTTTTGTCATTAATTTTTAAATTCAAATTGACATAACGGAAAATGTTCTAACCGATTTGTAATTAGAATGATGTTAGAATTCTCTCTGAAAGCTTACTCATTATTTGAAAATGTATCATGGAGATGTGTTGAATGAAGACCAAAAATGTGGAATGATTGTCAAATAAAATCCAATCTCTGGCCACCCCAAAAATACTCCGATTGGTAAATATTTGCATCGCTTCGCGACGTTTGTTAATCCCCGAAAGGCCTTTTAATGGCCTCGGAAATAACACATAACATTGATGTTTTATTTGAGCAAATAGCACTGGTGCGCCCTGTCTTTTGTTGCTCTCTGCAACACGAGAATGCCTCTGAATCTCCTCGAACTTCTGTTTTTGGGGGGAGACACCATGGTGAGATGGTGAATTTAATTCCATCCTCAAGTGGATGGGCGGAGGTAGAAATTTTCCGGTTAATAGAAGATATTATATAGAACTTTTCATTGAGGGTTGATTTTTCTGGTTTATCGATACAAATTTACACGATACAAAATTTTTCTTTTTTTTTCATTGCAGGTTTACGAGTTAGAACGAAGATTTAAGCAGCAAAAATACCTTTCAGCACCTGAACGAGAACATTTAGCCAGTTTGATTCATTTAACACCAACACAGGTAATGAAAATATTTGTTTGCAATTATTGGTCAAGCGTCTTCACCCTGTGTCAATCAAGTGCAGATACATATATATATATGGTGTGTTTGACCTTCATGAAAGGAGAGAAATATGTCCGGTGAAAAATGCATATTTGCCCCTAAAGTGCATGTGTCCGTCAAGCGTCTCAATGGGTAAATATTGGACATGGTGTTTCATACATCTGAGATATTTGATTGATATTATTCTTGGGACGTGGTGGATGAATATTGTGTCTCTGTCGTGAAAATCAAACATAAGCATCTCAACAATTCACTATTGATGATTTTGAAATGATCAACAAAACGTCTATTGAACGTGCTAACAAGGCAAATCGACAGTTGGAGCAATTAAGAATGAGTTCAGTGATGCCATCTCATTGAGAGAGAGATCACTTTGGAATCTCTGGGTCTCCAGTCCAGTGATGATCATTCAGAGCTATATTAATCGTCAAGATATTGAAACTCATTTATTGGAAATTAAAAAGAAAATAGAATAATAGAAAAAAAAAACGTATTTGAGAAACTGTCGAAACGGTCAAAACATATAAATTATATTAAAATTTGTGATCAACACAAATTAATAATATTGTATTACATAAGGGGAGAATTAGACAGTTATAAACAACCTGGCTTATGAATTGGATTAATATTTCCAAGAATTTAGTAGGGGAGACCGGGGAGGTTTGGGACACTTTTTCATGTTTTGACTTTGAGACACTATTACAAAAAACCACGATAGTGTATCATAATTTTATGCGGTATATAGGATACTTATGGGTATTGACTTTATAAAAAATACTCGATAGAACTTGGAAAACGGCTGAGTTTTCCTGGAGAAGATAAAACATTTAACTTGACGCTTTGTCCCAAACCTCCCTGATTTGGGGCAGTATGGGACGCAAAAGAGGATGTTTGGGACGCATTTTTTCTTGCTTAATTTGCATTATTGGAGCATGTTAATTAATTTTAAATACTAGATTAAAAATATTTCTGATAGAAATAAAAATGTTTCATCTTTAATTTCATATTTAGAAATTAATATCAGTTTTATTTGTACAGTAGAGTCATTTATTGTCAATCGATTATTTAAAGTATTTTCTTCTTATTTTCCATTTACCTTTCCTTGCTCTTTTTATTCTAAATATTGCAATCATGATCATCAACTTCCTCAGGCGAGTAGATTATTTTAACACTTTTAGTTTTGAACTCATTGGCGGATTCCTATTTGATTTTACGACAACTGCATGGTACATGTTTTTCCCTTATTTCTCTGAATAATCTCTCGCCTTGCCTTTTCTGGAGAACTTTTGAGAATTGTAGAGGATATTGTTCGAGAAAATAGTTTTTAACGAGATTGGGCTAAGATCGAAGCCCCTCTGAGAATAAATTATTGATTTCCAAGACATTGATGGTTTAATTGTCCCTGTAGTAAGAAAAATCTGCTCGACTGGTAAAGTTTGCACAAGAGGGAGATTTTCAGTAGAAACTGGGCAATATTCTTCATTTTAACAATAAACAATTGCACACAACCTACAATCTTGTGGAAAATCAACGTCCCATTCATCCCCTTTCAGGTGTCCCAAACATCCCCGCGGGTAGTTTTGGTATTTAAAACTTTTATGTAAAAAACAAGAGCATATAATCTCTGAAACTTTTATAAAAATATGTTCCCAGATTACACTGCTACCTAATGAGATAAAAAAGTTTTGATTATATATCGCTGATATAAAATACAAAGAGGAAAACTGAGAAATCAAAAAATACAATTTTTATCAATTTTTAAAAAAGTGTTCATAGAAATAAAACAATAAAACTGAGGATATCCATTCTTTTAGTCAAGATACATCTCAATATTGCCTACAATTGAGTAGTGGTTAAACCCGATTTATTAAAAAACATAATGAAAAAATCGCCTTGTCCCACACTACCCCTGTCCCAAACCTCCCCGGTCTCCCCTATAGATAATTCAAAAACTCAAAGTATTCATTGTTCATTTTTTCAAGGAATATAGTACTCCATATTACTTATGAACAGTTAAAAGATTAAACATTTTTGGAAGTCACGTTTTTGAAAAAAAAAAAACTTTTTGATTTTTAAAGATCAATGTCTTTTACTGTCAAAAACTAAATTTTAAAACATATTTCTCACGTATGCGAAGTATATTTGTTTTTGTTTCTTTTAAACAAAATGAAATTTTTGATTTTTTTTGAAAAATCAAAAAATTTAATTTCAATTTAAAAAATTAGCACATTAACACATGTGTCAAATGTATCTTAAAGTTTTATTTTTGTCATTTTTAATTAAAAATAAAAATAAATAAATAAAAACGCAAGTTCCAATAATTTTCATTTTTTACTGTTTATAGGGTAAGAGTGCCAAATTCCGGCCAGCTTGCAATTCCGGCCACTTTTTTGTTCCTCGAATTTTCATAAATTTTTAATTTTTACATACTCTAGAGATTATACAATGCAAAAGAATAACAAAAAATTAGCTTCTACAAACAAGATCATATAAAAAGACATTGAAAGAATTCCGGAAGGGCAAGGAACTATGAGAATATAGCCGAAATAGGGCTATGTCTACATTTTATTCATTTTGAAATGTATTAAGAATGATTTTAGAGTAAATAGTGACGATAAACTGTCTACAAGGCTTCAAGCAATACTTCTTAAGAAGAAGGAATAAAAAATCAATTTGTATTAAAAATATTACATTTTAAACTTGAGACTTTGCGCTTGCATGCAACTATGTCTAAATTTGGCTCAAATAACAACCAATGAACTTCACTGAACTTGATTCCATTGGCATGGGACTGACAACCTCATTCCGTTTAAGAAAAAAATAATAATTCATGCCTAGAAATCCCCCTGCGGGAAGGTCTAGTTCCTTCATGGAATGTTGTGCCCAAGGGCATGACGTTTCCTATGTTTCTTCCCATATATTTCTAGCGTGCCGAAAAAACTTTTGAGTTTATTAGCTGTTTTCTGTCATTGTAGAATGAATTAGCAAATAATACAAATACAGAATGAAAGTCAATTTAATATAGAATATGCAACCGAAAACCCCAAATTGGCAATCAACGTAGTTTTGGAGATATCTCGTGAAATATGTACGAAAACAGGGAAAAAATTACACTAAAACTGGTCGCTTTTTTCAGACCTAAGGTCTCCCCCCTAGTTGTGACAGCATTATTATTATTATTATTATTATTATTATTAAAGTACCGTAGATTCTGGTGACATTGACCTTCTGGGGTGATTTTGTCCTCCTCTGCTGTCCGTAAGCTTTTCTTTAATTCTAGAAACTATCTAATATTTGATCTATCATGCCGATCATGCCCGATTAGTGGGGACCATTCTCAAGTGCTAGAATTAAAGAAAAGCTTCCGAATAGTGGGGAACCAAAGTCACCCTCTGAATCCAAAGTCACCCGCATCTATGAAACTATTAATTTTTTGCTCTAAAAGTTTACGTACGAAACCCATGATCCCCAAGAATTGTTCCAAAATATCGCATACTTTCAATATAAATTAGAATTAAATACAGGATATTCAGTATATCAGCCACTTAGCATCACGTCTAGCTGATTAGCACATGAATTCATGAGCAATTTCGTAAGAACAAACGTTCAACCAGATGGTTGAGGACTTTCAAGTATCTGCCACACGTTCAACTGCCATTTGCTCTCTCTCGAGAATTTTTTTGCATCACACATTTTCATTATTTATTTATTATGTTTTTTTTTTCCTAACATAATGTTGGGTATTCCATTGGAAATTTTGAACAATCACCCCATCGATAGCATCAAGATCTACCATCCCTTTCCATTAGAAACTTTTATATGGTATTTCGCTTTGGCCAAAAAAAAAATCATCTAGAACTTTCTCTTTAAAAAATTAAATCAACAAGATCATGGGTGGATAACTGAAAGTATTACTTCCTGTTTGATTTGTCACCAATTGGAGACAATGACCATAAGAGTTAGAATATCCGACAAGCTTAAGTAACCCCTTCACTTGGTGGATATTGAAGATTGCCGTCTTGAGATAACTTTCCGCAAGAAAAAGGGACATACACGAGTCCGTTAATAAATTTAAAGAGCACACAAATAATAAACATCAATTTAAACTTGATGTAATTCAGACCAAAATTATCGGATGTGAACTTGAATACACTTGAATCGGCCTCTTAAAGTGTCTCAATTGGTAAATTCTTCCGGTGGTTGGACTTTCCATTCAGCTACGTATTTCTAGAATAAATTCAGTGGCACAAACCCGTGAAGTGAATCAATGGACAACTTTTTCAGAGCTTCTTCAAACCTACACGCAAAATCATGGGGATTTTATTCTTTTGCGACCTCCGATTCTCCACAAATATTTTATGTAAACCAAAAGCACAATTAAATCTCTTTATAGATATAATTGCTGGTAATTCGTATTCTCAGCTCATATTGAATTTGGTGAGTCATGTTCTTACTAATTATTTAGTAAAAAAAATGGTAAAATTGAGATATTTGATATCGAAATTTCCAAGCTTGATTTTTAGTGGAGGTAGCATGAAATTGTGATATTCCTAAGATAAAATTTGGACAATTAGAAAGGAGTTATGGTTATTCATATATATCGATACTTCTACTTCGACTCGAGTAGATCAGAGGGAGGAAATGTTTCGGTTTAATATAAGGGAAGACCACCAGCGACCGGCAGTGTTCCTCGGATCGTCAGGTTAATATCGTATTTTTGCTCAAAATAAAATGAATTTTTAAATATTATTAGCTACTTTTTACCATTTAACTCTCACAAGAATACACTACACTAGTGAAGATTTAATTTATAAACCCAATTTTTCGTGAAACTATTAAATTCGTGACGATCCGGGGTACAGCAAGTTTGCGATTACACCTATTTTTTTTTATTAAGATTAAAAATTCAAATGCATAGATATAGGGTAAGTGTGCCAAATTCCGGCCGGCTTGCAATTTCGGCCACCTTTTTTGTTCCTCGAATTTCCATGAACTTTTAGATTTTAAATACTCTAGAGATTATACAGTGCAAAAGAATAACAAAAAATATAGCTTCGACAAACGAGATGACGCGAAAAAGATATTGTAAGAATTCCCGAAGTGCAAGGAATAAGGTGGCCGAAATAGGGCACCAAGACTATGTCTATATTTTTATTCATTTTAAAATGTATTAAGAATGATTTTAGAGTAAATCAAGACGGTAAATTCTTTACAAGGTTCCAAGCAACACTCTTTCAGAGGAAAGAATAAAAAAAATAATTTGAATTTAAAATATTACATTTCAAACTTGAGACTTCGAAGCTTGCATGCAACTATGCCGAAATTTGGCACACTTATCCTAGTTAAATAGATAATTAATATACGAATTAGCAACAACAAGAATACCAAATAGGATTTTGGGGCTTATACAGTGAGTGTCAATAGTTTGTTGCCTAATGGATGTTTGAGAAATCAAGTGAAAAAAATGATAGAAAAAAATACTTTTCCAAATTTTTCTTTTTGCAGATGAGTTCCTTGTAATCCGTAGATATTATTTATAGTTTTCAAAAAAAATAATTAATTTTATTTCATATCAAAAATAATTGATTTCCAAAAGTTGGTCATTTTTGAAAAATCAAAAGTTTGTTGCCTCATTAAAAAAACTAATTCGAAATGGTGAAAACGTGCAACCAACTTTATGTAAACCGGTTACATTTTGAGCTTATGTCATTTGATAGGCAAATGGTGGATTTGTACATTTTTAAGGCTATCAATGGTAAATATATAGGTGTAAAAGTGATGATAAATAACAAGAAATAATCAGTTTTTTGATAATTCATAATTTAGGTTATAATGGCAAATTACAAAAAGTTGAAAGGTGGGATATTGTCCAGAGATACTGCTGGAAGGAATCGGCGTCGCTTAATTGCCAAATTTAATGGAAATTCATGAAAAGTTATACATAAAATGGTCAAATATTATAGTTATGAGGCACGAGTACATCTGAAAAACGCTACTGGTAGACCCAGGGTTTCGACTCAGAAAGTCGATAACCGCATTCTAGGTATCTCTGATAGTAACCCCATGATGTTTGCTTCAAAAATTCAGAGTCGGCTGGTTACAGAAGGCATACAGGCTTCAAATGCTTCGAAAATCAAACTCAAAATGAAAGAAAATATAAGAATAGGTACTTGGCTCGCAAGATTCCATTGGTAAGCAAAACCAAACTGCGTAAGAGGTTGTATTTTTACGTTTTTAGCATGCTCCAAGTGAATTTACAACCTTTTAACCAGATTGGTTTTGTTTACCAATGGAAACGTGCAAACCAAGTAATTATTCTTACCACTTTCATTAAATTGCGGTTGGTTTTGAAGCCTGTATGCCTTCTGTAACCAGCCGACTCTGAATTTTTGAAGCAAACATCATGGGGTTACTATCAGAGATACCTAGAATGCGGTTATCGACTTTCTGAGTCGAAACCCTGGGTCTACCAGTAGCGTTTTTCAGATGTACTCGTGCCTCATAACTATAATATTTGACCATTTTATGTATAACTTTTCATGAATTTCCATAAAATTTGGCAATTAAGCGACGCCGATTCCTTCCAGCAGTATCTCTGGACAATATCCCACCTTTCAACTTTTTGTAATTTGCCATTATAACCTAAATTATGAATTATCAAAAAACTGATTATTTCTTGTTATTTATCATCACTCTTACACCTATATATTTAACATTGACAGCCTTAAAAATGTACAAATCCACCATTTGCCTATCAAATGACATAAGCTCAAAATGTAACCGGTTTACATAAAGTTGGTTGCACGTTTTCACCATTTTGAATTAGTTTTTTTAATGAGGCAACAAACTTTTGATTTTTCAAAAATGACCAACTTTTGGAAATCAATTATTTTTGATATGAAATAAAATTAATTATTTTTTTTGAAAACTATAAATAATATCTACGGATTACAAGGAACTCATCTGCAAAAAGAAAAATTTGGAAAAGTATTTTTTTCTATCATTTTTTTCACTTGATTTCTCAAACATCCATTAGGCAACAAACTATTGACACTCACTGTATTTTCAACTAAATCTGGAGCGCGTCTCCTAACATTCCGATCCGTGGTACTCTTCCCTTACAACAAATTTGAACTTTGATATCGAAAAAATAGATTTTGTAATATCGATACCTTTTTTGGCAGAATCTGAACTTTAATCTGAATTTGAATTTTTCTTTTTGAAAAATCAAAAACATTTTTTTCTCAAAAAGCCATTTTCAAAAATTTTAATTTTTTTTTACTTTTGATCAGTTAAATTGTGTACTACGTCCCCAAAATCGAGAGTTTTCACTTTTTCGTTAAACTTTTTTCTTATATAATTAAAATTTTACATTTTTTTTTAAATTAAATAATGCGAGTTTAACTTAAAATTGAAAGTTCAACTTTTCAGAAAATATAGTATAACATAATACTTAAAGTAAGTGTGCCAATTTTTACTAATATTTTGAGCTATAATTATGCAAAATATGAATCCGATGTCACAAATGGTTTGGAAGTTACGAGTTCTGTATCTCGTTGCATTTTTTTCAGCCGCTCTATACATTAACGATTTTCGCAACTTATTAAGAAATACATAATCTAAATGAGCTGTTGATTTTGGTGACAAATAATTTACGACAATTGCCGATCCAAGAGATGTATTTCGAAAATCATCTATGTCATAATCCGTCCCGTCCTTCTCTATATAACAATTGTTATATATAGCAATTTTGTAATAATATTAGCTCTATGTTGTCCATTTTGTTTGTTAATTTTACTTCTGTATTTTAGCTATTTCGATTGTGATAAATCAAGGATAAACATAAATTAGGAACTTAAATATCGTCAAGCACATTTTAAATCAATTCACTATTTCATGCTAGCATGGCACTATGGCAGAAGGGAAGTTCATTCTTAACGCATTTGCCACTTCCCTTGCAAATATGCGATATATGAACGCAATATAGTTTTAATTTTAATTATTTTTTAATGAAATGCTATATGAATGCATAATTTTTAATATCCATTTATAGCCATTTAATACAGATTTAGTAGCTCTTCATCTGTGAGTTAAAACGTTTCATGTGGGTCAATTGAAAATGATATTCTTCTTTTTTTTAATAAATAAAATTTAAATATGAGTATGTGGCAGTAACTGGAGGGAGTGATTGCAGATGGGAGGGATTTGATATCAATGCATGAAAGTGTCATGAGCAGAATTTCTCATATGAAAGCGGAATAAAATGAATATGCTGTGGAAAATATTTTGGCACACGATGCAATTTATTTAAGCACTTTCTCGTCACACAACATATTTTTCCAATTATTATTTTCATATTACTATTTATTTGTTTATTGCGAGCCCAACACGCGGCCGACAACTGTCCAAACGACGAAATTTGCCATCAATGAGAGATTTGACGGTGGTTAGGGGCAAATTATGATTGTGATGTTGACAGAAGAGATAAACGATTTATAATTTCACACATTAATCCATTGGATAAACTTAAATGCTTCAACAATAATTTGGGGTGCGATTTTACCCTTGAGCATCTTTTTAGTGAATCCTTTTTTTTTTGAGGATGTTTTTCTTCCCGAGGGAGCCTCATTGTACTCTTGTTAGGATGATCCTCAGAATTTCCTCGTGGTAACATTTGGTGCGGAAGTTAGAGATTTGTCTGTCACAATTTTTTCGCGTCGATGGAAGGGTTAAGGGTTACTTGAGATGCTCTTAGCACAATGTATCAGGTAGTCACTGCAGAAGAAAGGGACATAAACTGAGCCGGCTGACGGCAATCGATCGTTTTAGCCGTCCGTTGTTATCAAAATTACAAGAAAGAATAGATAGTATGGCGTTCATATCAACAATTTCATTTAAAATTATAAAAAAAATTTAATATTGGCTGTTATTTTTTAAGGTGTGTTTAGAAATTTAGAGAAATTTTCGTCAGAAATTGCTTTGTTTTTAAGACAATCACTTGTACTACTTCAGGAAGAAATACAGTACGACTCCAATAGAGTCAACACATTTGATTCCTATTTACCTGCAATATTTTAAGTTAATAATTGTTGTAGTTAGGTACTACTTCACTCGTTAAAAATTGTCTCTGATTCTTAACAAAAGTTGTTTAAAAGTTTAACATTAAACCTCTAATTTTACATATTTTTCACGGTGTTAAACATTTTTAGGGGTTAACTCTATCGGAATCGTACTGTACTAAAATAAATTTAAAAAAAAATTTTTTGATGAAATTTCTCCCAGGGTATAGAGATCTTTAGTCAGAAAATAAATTTAAAAAATTAATAAAAATATGTATGTTATATATGTTAGTAAAAAGTTAAATTTGGCATATAAAAAACATAAAGTGATCATTAATTAGCTAATTTTGAGCAATATCAATAAAATTTTTAATTATGAGCTATGCAAAAGCGTAAAATAAATAAATAAAGATTCAAATTTGCATTAAATCATTCATTATAATTTTTTAGTGTATTAAATATCTGAACTCTATAGAAAAATGTAGTTTCTAATGCATTAAAGTGCAAAACGGACAACGTTAATAAAACATTATATTTTTATTCAATTGGGAAAGTGAAACATTGATTTTTTCACAAGAGCTTAAATAAAAATTGCGATAACTCAGACGTTCAAAATTAAAACATAAAAAAAACTTTGTTATAATAGAATAATTAAGAAATAAACAAATTTAATAATAACTTATGGGGTTTTAAATTTTCAGTTCAGACGAATTTTCCTTACCCATTGGTTATTCAAAATATATCATATTAATACCGATCAAAATATAGGGGAAAGTACTGTCCCTTCGAACGTTCATGCCTTCGAATAATGTGAATTTCTTTTGTTTTTCGTAAGAAATTTACACTAAATTATCACAGAATTATTAACAATTGATGATAAGCCAAGTAACATTTAATATAAATGTGTAAGTCTCTCAGGAAAACTTAAAGAAAATTCACATTATTCGAAGGCATGAACGTTCGAAGGGACAGTACTTTCCCCTATTAATATTGCTCGCATATTTATTTATTTCACTCATAATTATGATCCAAATTAGTTTATAAATATTTGATATAAATAAATTAAACATTTTAATTTATTTTCCAAATTTTCTAAAGCATTGTAATTTTGATAAGTTTTTGCAAAACTTGGTTCTGAGTTATTTAATTAAATGATTTTTTGCACAGAGTTTTTTTCTTTATTACATTTTAAGGCTATGTATTTTAAAGGGATCACGAGTGTAGAGGAGATTGGGGCAAAAAGTCACAAAATGGATGTTTTATTTTTTTACAAGCTACCCGAACGCCCCAGAAATTTCTAATTAGCGCAGTTTTATAGGAAATTTACCTCTCTACAACTTTGTGAAAGTCATTTTCCTCTATTTTTTATGGAAATACATTTACCGAGCCGTTTTCTAAAAGGTAATTCCGTGACCATTCTCAAAAATGCTGGGGCAAATAATATCAGGCATGGGGTAAAATTATCAAATTTTGATTCGCTTTATTACGGGCTTCCGTAACTTAAAAAAACCAAGATGACATATTTTCATAGGAAATTTATCTCTATACACCTATTTAGAACAGAGTTTTCTCTATTTGAACGAGAAAAGCGCTTTACAAGTTATTTCCCGTAGGTTATTTCCGACAAAAAATTCTATTCAGCCATTCTGAAAATGCGAAAATAGCGAATTGGGCGAGATGAATTTTATTAAATCTTTCGAAGAGTTGCCTAGTAAATGTCACTAAAGTGCTGAATAAAAACAAAATAAAAAATAATGGAAAGAAGTATTTTGTGTTCTTTTTAAACTAAATATCTCAGATTCAGTAAAGCTAGACATAATTTTTATGCTCCGGAGTATACATTTGGCTGTGTGTATTTTTCATTTTTTCGGATATTCATCACCATCGCTCTCTACAACATCGTCATTTATCGCCATGTTACATCAAAAACGGCTTCAGTTTTTGTTACTTTTTGCCCCATACCTTTTATTATTTTTACCCCAAGTGGTCATTTTTAATAAAAGGATTTCTAGAGCAAAAAATCTTTATAAAATGCTAAAACGGATCCAAAGAATCCAAATAATTTAGGAAATATTCGCCAGTGCATTAATTTTGGAAAATAAATAAGTAAAAATTGATATCTGCTGTGAGGAAAATATTTCAAAAAAAATTTCACTTTTTTTATTTACTAAATTCCTTGTTCGAATTCTAAAAAACTTACGACATTGCAGAAGGTCTTTGGAGGTTATCTATGGAAAAAATTTAAGCCGCTATCTTTTTTATCTTGGAACAACATTTAATTTTGAAATTTTCGGTTTGCGACTTTTGCCCCAGTCTCCCCTAATATTAATAATGGATGATAATAATATGTACATTATTTTTATTGCCCTTAAACCACCGACACTCAAAGTCAAAGGTTTTTTCTTTAAATAAAGAATGGTAATTGATAAAATAAAATATAATTTGTTAAAATTATTTAAATACATAAATTAGCCATTGCATTGTAAACTATAGAAATGTGCAAAAGACATAACTTCAAATTATAAGAGGATTTAAAGAAATTAGTTGCACGTGTTTTCCCATTTTGAGTTACTTTTCCAAATGTGTCAACAAACTTTTGGTCGATGAAAAATGATCAACTTTCGAAAAACTATTATTTTTGATACAAATTAATATTAATTGTTTTTTGAAATACATAAATAATTACAAAAGACTCGTTTTCAAAAAGAATTTTCTTAAAAAAGTTGTATCTAGTATCTCGAACACAGATTTGTCAAAATAGTTTTGGCCGACACTGTATATAAATGTGTGCAAGTTTTCAATATGCTTAATATTAGTCAGGTTTCAGACAAATGTTGGCTGCAGTTTCCAACGGTTTAGAAATTCTATATAACAAGCAATTTTAGTGAATTTTCGTAACCGAATGGATGATTTGCTCTTAATATTAAAGCCTAAAATACGATTTGCCTCTTGGTGATAATAAAATAGAGAAGTTTAGCCATATGGCTTAGGCCTGAAAACTGTATTAAATATTAAACAACTCTTCTTGTATTAATATTTGTTTTAATTGCACTTTGTTTATGAACATAGGAATGGCAAAAAACCATTCACGCTTATTTAGAGAGGCACTAAATATTTTAATAAATATAAATAATATATTGCGATTTACTCTTCAGAGTATTAAAATAATCTTATTCGTAAAAAATACAATATCGTATAAAATAATTTACCGCCGGCCCCTGCTTGTGACCTTTTCAAATTCTCCAGCTCAGAGCTGCCCAAAAAAATCCTTCACAAAACTGACTCATCCTAAGTAAAAAAGAATGTATTTTAGTACAATTTTCTTTCTCTTGGATGCAATTTTGAGGATTCTGCAAAACGTAAAAAAATAGTAAAAGAACCACAATTGAAATTCTCTCTTTACAATTTTTTTATCATGTTCACTTGAGAGTTTATAGAGCCAAAAGAATAAGATATACAATTGAATCAAGTGGCTACATTGAAGTTTTCTGGGATCCCCGACCTTTTTTTTTATACGAAGCATATTAAAAGGTCAAAGATTTAATCCAAGAGAAGAAAATAGCCAGAAAATCAGTGAGTGAGAAATTTGTGGTAAGTCTGAAAGTGATCTCAAAGAATGGATGGCAATCGTAGAAAAATTGAAATAGAAAGAAAATTAGAGGAATTCACTGCACCATTCTCGCAATATAGAGGTAATTTGGGATTAATCTCATTTGTCCATCGGACGGAGGATGTGCAATAAAAAATTACTCAAGTGAATTCTCAATTGAAGGGTGAGTTGTTAGAGAGTTTTTATCTGGCACCCTGGTGCGATTGAGGGGTTGCTTTTGGGTTTATTTAGTGCATGATTCGATCACCTATTGTTGTGACTGGGGCAAAAACCCAACAATAACATTCACCCTCCGGGCAATTGTCCGTTTTTGGGATTTTCACCCTCTCACCCCTCTCACCAAACGAAACTCACACAAGATTCCATGCATCATTTAATTCCCGGTAGAAGATACTCGAAATGTTTTGGGTTTTGAGAAGAACCGACGGGATTTTTACGCATCAACGAACCAACTAATTCTAATGCGAAATGCAGAAGAAATGTTGGTGAAATCTCAATACATCTTTCAATTTGAAATTAACAACGAATTTTCACCAAAGTTGAATGTAAAAACGCTAAGATGGACCAGCACGCGAGTGTAAATAGAATTTTAGGGGCAAACTGTTTAATTTGGACAAAAATTGTGTACACACCAGAGGCCTAAAGTTAGCGTATTCGGTAGCGATGACCACATTCATTCAAATATTTTTGATTGACAAACATCGTCAATCAGTGAATGCTCACTTTGCCTAAAATAGTGGGTACTTAATTGCTTTTCTTTCTCTCTCTTCCTGGTGATCTTTTGCAGGTGAAAATATGGTTCCAGAACCACAGGTACAAGTGCAAGAGACAGGCGAAGGAGAAAGCAATGGCCGAACAGAATCAGCACAATCAGGTGAATAAAATCGATATAGCTTTTTAGGATCAAAATCAAAATAAATAGGGGAATGTAGGCATGGTTCGCACAGAGTCAATCTTCAAACGTTGCGAATTTTCTCTTTGTTGCAAAGAGCTGACCTACCATTTCTCATCTCGTTTCATGAGCTTAATAATGATCTATCTCATGGCTAAGAAATGACAAATTAGCTCTTTAGAAACAAAAAGAAAATTTGCGTTGTTTAAAGGTTCACTCTGTGCGAACCATGCCAACATTCCCCTGAGGGAAGAATACAGATAGTTGACACATGAACAAATTAAGAAAGCTAATAATTTTTCGTCAATTGTGTTTTATAATTTTACATAACATTGAATGCTTTACTAAGAATATTCAAAACTAAAAGCAAAATTATGATTACAAAAACTAAGACATCTCGAGAAGAACTATATTAGATTCCATAGGCTTAATAAATCTACGTACTGCGTATAATTTTCATAGAATATCATAGCCTGATTTAAAGTATCGTCAAAGAAATACAGTTCGTGCAACAATTAGGGGATTACTACCCATTTGTGTAAAAATTCAAAGCAAATAGTATCTAAAAATTATTTTATAATAAATTTCAGAAAAACTTACTGGATTGTTGTGAAATTTTCTATAAATCATTTTTTTGCAATGGCTTCCCAAGAATGTTATTAAGGTCAAGATATCTACAGATTCTGCCGCCCTTAACAAATTAATTGTGCAAGCCAAAGGATTTTCAATGTTGCTCAAAATGATTGAAAAATTAACCCTCTAACGGGTAAGTCCGCCTCCAGGCGGTCTTCACAAAAATCACATTTACAGCGACAATAATGGTTTTATTTATTAAAAAGTGCTATAGTGTCCTCGGTAATAGTCTTATAAACATCTCTTGAAAGTTTGAACTCATTTTGACTCTTCGTTTTGTTGCTATTCCCAGTTTTGTGTGACAGGTCAGAGAAAATGCAACAAAAAATATTAGTGCAAAAAAACTCATTTCTAATTTCCATAAAAAATACCGATTTAAAGTTATCTTACTAAAATAAATTTACTTTTTTGCTGAAAGATATGTCATTCTACTTTGTATATTTTATTTTAAAAAAAATTGAAAATTGGAAAAACTAAAAATGTGAATTTTAGAAGCAAAAAGATTTTCGAAAAATTTTTATATTTTCCCACCTAGCGCCTTAAGAGAGATAATGAAGATTCGATGGTTTTTTCTACTTTATTGGATCATAATTATCCTAGAAAACATTGTTTTAGAACTTTTCTTCGCATATTAAAGAAAACACCGTTAGAGGGTTAACTCTTTCAGGGGCAGCTTAGAATAATCCAGAATCCCTCTTTTTTGGTAATAAAGATATAGGGGAAGTTTGTCAATCTTTGCACACACTCTGGCTCCAAATATTTCATATTTTTCCCATATTCCTTTAATGAAATCTATTAAAATATATTACTATAAATAGGCCAGATTCATTGAAGAACTGTGGGAAAAATATTAAAAGTTCGAAGTCATAATCTGTGCAAAACCTGAAAGCTTTCCCCTGTGAATTAATGAGTTAAATCATTGGATCTATTTTATAAATAAAATTAAATCCATGAAAGATAATACCAAAAAAAAATGAATAAAGAATTATGTGGCTAGACGGGTAACAGTGAGTGAACGAGTTACATTTAAACGAGTCAACAAGAAGTAGTAGACTTGTTTAACACTTGGTTTTCAGAGTAAATTACTATCTCAAAATAATTTGAGTTTTAAGACGAAATAATTTAAAACGGTTTATAAATTAACTCTTTCGCGTCATTAGGGTCATATATGACCCGGGGAAAAAACAATTTCTTTTGACTATTTACATTAATTGAAATCTATCAGTTTGTGCACGACATCATAATAGAAGGATGTAAGATTCTTGGCTAATTTTCTCAAGACTCCAGATATTCAGGAAAAGAAAATATTTGAGATCAAAAATCACGAATTTCGAACTTTGTAAAATGACTTTTCTTTTTCAAAATTTTTTATATTCATTTATTTTTTCAGCAAAAAGTTCTTTAGAAATACAAAATAGAATATCCAAAGATTGTATATTGCATATTTTGATATAATAAATTACTCTCAATTTTCCAGAAAAGCGTGTAGAATTTTCCGGGTCATATATGACCCTATAGTCCCCAAGGGTAACAGTGTTTTCGTCCCAAACCTGCAGCGAAATGTAGTTGGGACATTGTTTTTCTTTGTGAAATGCAGGTGGGACATCTTGCTCCTGGACATTTCATCTTATATCTGATGAATTATAACATATTTTGCAATATTTTAGAGTATTCTGCAAGCGTCTCATATTGTGCAATTGTATTATGTGTGAATAAATATGTGGATAAGTTTATTTTTGCCAAATACCACTCAAAATATTGTGACAGTGACTGTTCAAGGGATTACCAGGAAGATTCCTTGAACATTAGGAGTACAGTGTTCATCACAACAATCCAGTTTGCCATGGTTTTGGCCAAATTAATAACTTCAAGCAAAAAAAAACTCTTAAAAAGCCCGTGATATAGATTTTGAAAATGGTAAATACACTTCCCTTGAGGACAACAGGGTCATATATGACCCGGGGTTTTTCCGAGTTTTCACGCAATGGAAATTTTTTTTCCTCTCTGAACTATTATATTTGATCATAAAGCATTAGGAAAAACTCAATTTTGCATGAATTCATCTGCTGAATAAAAGTGGGACGCGAAAGAGTTAAATAACAAAATTTAAAAGTAACTAACGTTTCAAAAGCAAATTTATCTTTTGTCAAATAAATAACTTAGTTTCACAATAACTTCTAGTATGAAAGCGCTCAAACTCTCAAACATTTAGTTTTAAAGGTATTTATTACTTTTTTTTAAGATGTAATATTTTGCAAACAAGAGTCTTGAAAACTTTTAGTAGGGTGGAGTCATGGAAATCTTGCAAAAATCTTGAATTCCTACATAAACAAGCGTTTAGAAGAAAAGCAAAATTATTAATCACATCATAAACTGATAATTTTATGATTTTTCAAATCTGTTTTAGGTTAGAACTTTAGATTTTTGTAAGCTGTCTATAAATAACGCCCATAAGTAACGACTCCACCATGCGTAAAGACTATAAGAATATCTTTGAATATTTCAAAATATGAATTTTGAAATGAATGTGATAATTATGCAAGGATCACAAAATGAGATTGTTGTAAATTTTTATTAAAAAAAATCTTGACATTTAAAAATGTTTATGGCAAAATATGACTTAGTTGTTGAAGAGTTATTTAGTTTTGAAGATTAAAAATTTATTTTATATGTTTTTGAACCAAGTTTAGCTTTTATGTAGGGGAAAATGCCCAGCTCATGCTTTGTACGATCTCAAGCTTCGTAATGATTAATTTTTACTGTATTTCTGAATAAATGTAATTCCGCAATATATTTTAAAAACTAGACACATTCCGATAAGTTCATGAATCTACAGAATACGAATCAACAGAATCTAATCTAATCAATGAACTATTGATTAAAATAGATTAGCCTAATTCAAAACCTGCTCCAAATTAACTTCATAATTTCATATGGAAATAAAGATTTTTCTTTCATAAACACAGTTACTAAATTTTTATTTTTAGTGAATCTTACCTGTGTTAAGCGGTCTTCAGACTAGAGGTTTCGTCTCATTACAGAAGATCTCAAAATCCTATATAGCAACCAATTTTATTGCTTTTGCAGAAACTAAGAGGTCATTTGATCTTAAAAACCAATCCTACTGTGTATGAAATTCCAAATATTTTACATGATTTAGAAAATTTCGAATCATTATTTAAATTGTATGAACGTTTACTTTGGGTTTATTGAATTAGAATATTAATTGGCGAAAAATTCATTAATTCTTCGACTTTATTTGAAAGAAATAAAATCAATTTAGAAAATCTTTATTGATAAGGAATTAGAGCAATTAAGCCATATGATTGAGCCTTATACGAACTTCAGACCTAAGATGATACTTTTAAGAACTGGGCTATACCTCTAGTCTGAAGACCACTTTAGGTCAGGAGGCCATATTACGATCTTAATACTTGTTTCTTTGCGTTCCAGATGAATCGAAAATCCATTCATATCGATAAGTTTCAATCGAAAATTCCATTTTAAGCAGGTTCTGAAATAGGCTATTCTACCAATACCAGTAACCAGACAATACCAATGAAATGAATAATATTTTTCGCATTAATGTATTACGTATGAGTATTGTAGTTTTCATTGCCAAAAGGGTTTTGCTTAAAAAAATTGCAAGTATAAAAAATAAATAAAATCAATTATGAATTTGAGAATTTAAAAATTCGCCATTTTTTGCATAAATATTTACTACATAGCAAATAGCTAGAGACTTGCAAAAAATATTCTAGATTCCTTCAACCTTCTACTTTACAATTATGTACAGACATAAGAAATAAATAACTTTGGGTAGTCAGGAAAAATTATTTTTTTATGGGACACCGGTGTTCCAATCGTCCTTAAAGGGTAACAGTTTTCATATCATTCTGTAGATACCGAAATGAAAATAAATTATAGGAAAACCAGCAAAACACTTGATCGATATAATGAAGCTTTTAACTTATGAGACATTATTTTGAATTCCAGTCCGCAAGTTCGCCAAGACGCGTTGCTGTACCAGTTCTGGTGAAAGATGGTAAACCGTGTTCAGGAAACTCCAATAGCAGCCAGCAACAGCAGCAGCAACAACAGCAGGTGTCGGGTGGGAATACGACGGTATCAAGTGGAAGTAACCTGGTTACAGGTGAGACAGCAAACGCCCACTCGCCAGACACCTCTGCAGCCCTGCTGAGCACCTACAATGGCGCCCAGCATGCCCAGATGCTTCAGCAGCCATGCAACAATGCCCTGATGTCCAACAGCCTCGCGATGGCTTACCGCAATCAGAACAATTTTATGAGCAACAGTCACCAGCAGCAGTGCAGTAGCTATCTGCCGCTCCAGGGACGAGCCTGGTAATAGTGAGTCCGACCACTAGTGTATACCTCCTCCCCAGTTGCCAGCCAACCCGTGAATCCGGAAGTAGGCAAATATAGTGTAGGAAATATATAGTGAGAGATGATAAAGTGTTTACTGAGGCGTCTACCACTTTTAGCTAAAAGAGAAATTGATAGTGCGGAGTTCTCAAAGTCACGGTTTTGCTTAGACTAAAACAAAGGAAGAGCAAAATATTGATTTTCTTCCTCAAGTTACCCCAAAATTAAAAATAGTTTTTTTCTTCTGAGAAAAGGACCCCAAAGAAACGTTAGCAGCAGGATCGTTGAAATATTTTGAAATTCATTTTACTCTAACAGAATAATTTTTTATTTGAGAGGACATTTCATGAAGAAGCCGGCAATAATCAAATATTTACCAAGAGTTGAGTGAGAAAACATTCTCTTACAAGGTCGCTGGAGGAATTTCTGGTGTGACCATACAAAATCGTGAAAGAATTTCGGGGAAAAAATCTCGAGGACATCTTCAAAAATCAAACGGAAAGTTGTCAATATCTCATATTTCACTCAGAGAAATAGAAGATCCTCATTCTTGTGTGGTCATTTTACTCCTTTTCTTTTCGTTTAGTTTGAAAGGAATGCAAAAAAAAGAGGATAGAAATGATAGAATTGACCAGTTTGACTTTCTACCTTTCCCAATGGAATTTTCTTGTGGGAAAATGTAGACATTAACTTCCTCCCGCAATTGACGGGCGTTAAAGTGACACAGCTAAAAAGGAATTAGTCAGTCAGGATTTAAAGGAGCCCTCAATGATTTCTATTTACATTACTCCATGGAGATTTGACGGGATTTTCCTCACCATTGACGTACTTAAAAGGCTTTTAAAATTATCTTGTTGTGTACACAAGAGATAAATCTCACTATATCCTCATTCACCACACACAGTGAATCCTCAGAGGCTTTTTTTTTGTCCACACAATCAAATTTGCCTCCTTTTCATTACATCCTGCCACTAATTTCGCAATTTTCTTCAGGTTTGAAAAAAAACCACTGAAAAAAAACCAGAAGCATGGAAAAACATAAAAAAAAGAAATGTACAAAGTACAAAAAGAAGCATCATAGAAAATTTCTTTAGCAAAATGATTGAATTGACAGACATTTTAAAAGGAATAATAAAGTAAATTACTGAAATAATAAGAAAAAAGTCCCACATATAAATAGAAAAAGAAATAATAAAAGGTGTAATTTGAGGAGGAAAAATGAAACATTCAAAAGATAAAAGAAAAAAATGAAACTCATACATCGAGAATGCAATAAAATGTAACCACTTAAATTTTAGGATGAATAAACTCTTTCATTAAGTTATTTTCTTTAAAATGAAATCAAATGCAGTCCGAATTTGCCAAATCCAGCGGCATAGCATTTTTGTATTGCGATTTTGTTAATTTATTATTTAAACCTCGTCTAGACTTGAAGGGCTGCAGGTCACGTTTTTAAGGATCTCAGCTGATATTCACTGCAAATTCTTCTCAACCCTCAATAACCGGTGAAAAATCCAAAAGTAAAATTCCTAAATTTTCCAGTGTTAGGGCCTCTACAGACCTGAGGATTAGTCGAGAGACGGCTTAGCGTAATTATATTCGAAATAATGATTAAACTATTATATATCTCCATAATTTTCCACTAAGTCGTCTTTCGGTTTAAATCGTAAGTGTGTTTAGGGCATTATATTGGTAACTTTTGTAATTAGTTTGAATGAAATAAAAAGACTAGATTAGATTACAGTGGGGGCGGTTCCTCGCGGATCCGCTGCACCCAGGCCTCCTTTTGGGCCCATTATGCATCCCCGGTTAAATTAATCCCTGTTAAGGGCAAGATGGTTTAAGCCAGCCCGACTAACTATCTCTATATAACTTTTCGAAACATTCTAAATATGTAAGATCACCGCTAATGACGCAAAAACACAAATTTAACACCTTAATGCCAGTAGGGAGTTTTAAAAAATAAATTCCTTTTTTCTCTTTTTTTTAATGAGATTCGACATAGATCATTAGACAAAAACATTTTCGCTTTAGAATCTGAGAAAACAACAATTGTTGTACTGACAAAATTACCCATAACATTTGCAAAGTTAATTTTTGAAAAATCCAGTTGTTTTACGTTCCAAAAAAAATCAAAAAATTATTTTAAAAAAAATCCAATAGGGATACATCATGCTAAATTTAACATCATTAAATTGTAAATTCTTTTTGAGAATTTAAACCGCATTGTGACCAAAAATATTTGAAATAGTTAGGAATCAGGACAAATCAGATAAATAATTTTTTAATAATTTTAATTTTTGTAGTACATAATACTTAAATCGTCTGGCATTTAAAATATTGTACAATTCACAATATATTATATAACTGATCCAAAGTAATTATAAAAGCAACACCGAATACTCAGAATAAATAATTTAATTAACTAACTCAGTTTAGAAGTGAGACAATTAATCCTATCAAACCCTCAAAATAATTTTTAAATTCTGGACAGTTCTCTGGTAACTCAGAGAACTATTTAAGAATTTTATGTATATGTTCCATAAATTACGATTCATGATTTATTAAGTCATGGCTTCTACATAGTCTAAAAAATTTACGATAAAATTTAGCATTTTGACACGGAGAATTTACTTTAAAATGCTAAATTTTTACTTAAGGGGCTAAGTGAGTCAAGAAGGCTAAAAAAAACATTTTTTTTTTAAATTTTAATCAGCATAATAAGAAAGTTATTTAATTTAAATTCTCAGGCATACAGAAGTACAACATTTAAACGATATTTTCTGAAATTTTTATTTACAAATTTTAAAAATTCGGCCGTTGGGACCTGCTTTTCGGAGATCTTTTTGAAAACAAATCTTTGTTTTTTCGATCGACAAGATTTCTCAGTGCCGGTTGATCTGAAGTCATAAAACCAAATATTTCTTGTTAGCAGATAAGTTAGATAAACAAAGAATTTTTTTTCCTTGATCACAGTTCATTTTGAAAATAATTCGTCGTAAAATTCGTACATAACATAAGCCGAAAATTATTATGTTTTGTAACAAATTTTTCCTAATATCTATATTTCATTTTTTCAAAAATCCATCGTTGAAGGGCTAATTTAACTCATCTACTAGCAGAGAATATTTGGTTTTTTTGACGTCAAATGGATCTTACTCTGAGAGAAATCTTGTCAAGCGAAGAGTTAGGTATTTTCATAGAGGTCTCCGAAAATCAGATACCAGCGACTGATTTTTTTTTAATTTTTGAATGAAAAATTCAAAAATATGTAGTTCAAATGTTGGACTTTTATATGCTAAGAGCTAGAAATAAATAATTTTTTTGTTATATTGAGAAAAATAGAAAAAATATGCTATTTTTCAGAAATTTTGGCCAACATAACACCTTAAACTTCTCACAATGCCTAGAGACATCAAATGCCTTTAAAGGAAAGGATAGCTAAGGTAACTGTACCAAATTTCGCCATAGTTTCATGCAAGCGCCAAAGTCTTCAATTCGAAATGCACTATTTTTATTATAAACCGATTTTTTTGTTACTTCTTTTTAAGGAGTGTTGCTTTGAAACTTGTAGATAGTTTTCTCTAGAATCGTTCTTAATACATTTTAAAATGAATAAAAATATAGACATAGCTTTGGGTAATATTTCGGCCACCGTAATTCTCATTGTTCCTTGCCTTTTCGGAATTCTTTCAAAGTCTTTTTCACATCATCTTGTTCGTTGAAGCGACATTTTTCTATGTTTTTTTTTTGCATTGTATAATCGCTAGACAGAGTATGTAAAAATTAAAAATTCATGGAAATTTGGGAAACAAAAGAAATGGCCGAAATTGTAAGCTGGACGATATTTGGTACAGTTCTCCTATATTGTTAATCTTTTAACAATAATCATCTTATTGGTCATAATCCATAGGCGTTAAAGGGTTACTTAATTATTTATTTAATTCAACATATATGAGTTACTTCATGATTAAATAAAATAGATCAAGAAAACATTTGAGGGCTAGCACAATTACGAATACTTCTCTCTCATCAACAATTTTTATAACTTCACAACACACAAATTATTAATAAAAAAGTAAAATTTAATTAAAGTTTCAAGCAGTTTATAAACTTGAAAAAAAGAAACATTGGAATATTGTAGAAATTGTCCAATTTCTTTAGAAAGCAATCTTCAATATTTTTAACTGAACATTCTACAATAATAACTTTTTACAGCGAGTTTTTAATACAAATATATATCCTAAAATCTCCCTTAAGTTTTGCAATTGTCGAAAGCATAGTGAGATTATTTTGAGTATTTTGAGTATTGAGTATTTTGAGAGTACTCAATATTTATTTAAAATAAAGACATATTAACTTCATGTAATTAAGTATTTAATTCCTATACAATGATTTAGTCTCATAGTGATTATTAATCTAGCTAGAATTTTAAGACTTTTAAAGTTCAAAGCTCTAGCTAGACAATAATGCAATGCGATAAAACTAAGTTCAAGTTTTTCTCTAAAACTTTTAGTCCTTGGTGTGACTCTTCATCAGTCGACTGAGAAAATATATTTTTTTTTAATTTAAGAATAATTTTTTAACAATTTTTCATCCTCTTCACTTATTCAACTCAGAAACTTTTATTTATTTGAAAAACGTCTAAAGTTTCATTAAAGTGGAGAGGATGAAATATTGTTAAAAATTATTCTGAAATAAAAAATATATATATATATTTTGCCTACTCAGAGCCGAAAGCTTTGGAGGAAGGCTTGAATCTTTTATTTTGAAAGAAGAATAGTTTTCTGAAAAACATCGGAAAAGTTGAGGAGAGCATGAAATTTCTCTCAGGCTCCAGAAACAGAAGTATTACTGGCAAAATTCACGAGAAAATTCCAGCAGTTTGGTAAACAATTTGAATTTTCTTTCTCTTACATGTGCAAATATTTTCTAGAATGTTCTTTAGCAAATTGAGCTTGAATTTCACAGAACATTTCCTTTTGCATAATGCAAAAAGCTCAGAATCTTAGAGCATTTCACTGAAGTTAAATTTAGGTTCTCTATTCACTTTTTGTTGACTTCTAACTGAATATTCGCTATATTAAAAAATCGTTGCAATATTCGCAATATTTACAAAATATTCACAATATTTTGCAATGTATAGAAATATTTTCACCGTGCAGAAGTTCGCCAATAATCATGAAATTCGAAATATTCGCAATATTCTCAGTATGTTCAGTATTCACAAAATATTCACAATATTTGCAATTGTTTACGATATTAATTGCAATATTTACCAAATATTCACCATATATTCAAAAAAAAAATTTGGAATATTCGCAAATATTCACAGCATTTGCAATATTGAAAATATTCTCAGAAATTGACTACACTTGCATTGTTCACAAAAATTGTCAATAGTCGTATAAATTGTGCTCTGAATGCTCTAGTGAAATGCCCCTTGTTCTTTTGTTCTTTTTTTAAAAAAAAAATTAAAAGCTCCCTACTGATTCTGGGTAAAAAATCAAAACCTGAAATTAAAAAAAAAATACATAATGCTATTTTTGTTCATTTTTTTGTAGTCATTGCGGTTTAAACGATAAATACACTATAGTTGCTTTAACACTGGAATTTATTAACAATAGATTATTTTCCGAATAATTAGCCGTGATCGAAAATACAAGTGAGTTGAAGAGGTTGACGAGTGAAGAAAAGAGGAGGCGAAAGTACCTTTATTGAGCACTTTTTGATTTTCTCTAATTAATTAGAAATTAGTTGAGAAGTAATATTGAAAAAAACACCTGTAAATAGTGTAATTAACTCTGATAAACCCTAATTAAGGAAATTCATTCGATAGGCATTTAAAACTAATAATGTAATTATTAGTGAAAGAAAATATTAAGAACTTTTCAGTGTATTTGTATAAAAGACGATTATATAAAGAAAAAAAAACAAGAAAACATTTAAGAATTGAGCAGGGTATTAATAGGTTAATGTTCTTTCCAACAAGTACTTTTTAGAAATGAGTTTTTAGAGGCAATTCAAAGAAGTACTTGAGCAACTTCAAGGAAATTGATTGAGAAATTTCATGGAAAAAAATTGTGTGACGTGATAAATAGTTCTTTTTTTTATATATAACAAATTTACTTTCAACCAGCATTTTCTCTCCTTGAATTGAAAATTCCCCTCGTAATATAAAGAAGAAGAAAAAAAAATAGTCTGTAAATACCGTGTTAAAAAAAAGAAGAAGTATAAGGTTAAAGAATTGAAATGGAGAAAATTGCATCTCATATAATGATATAAAATGAATTTAAAAAGGAATAATAAAAAAAAATTAGTTTACTTATAATGAATTGTACTACAATTGGTGTATTTTACAGCAAAAACAAAATGAGGAAAAAAAGTGAATAAATAGCAAATAATGATCACATGTCTTTTATCCTAGATGTACATCACTCCCTCAACCCTCAAAATGTTCTCTATTTCACCCACATAACAAAAATAATAAATAAGCTCTGCAAAAAAATATAAACTCGATAGAAATATAGTTGTAAGTACAAAAGGACCACTTGAACTGCGCCAGACGTACAATTCCATCGTGGTTGAGAGAAGAAAAAAGGACGAGAAGGGTACAAGTTAAAAAAAAGGGGTTCGATTGAGTTTTTCACCCTCTTTTTGGGTTCCTTTTGTATGATTATTTTCTCACTCTCTGGTGTTTACTTTAAATTCATATCTCCGAAAGGAGTCCCTAAAATTGTGATAAATTTCTTCTTGCAGCTCTTTCTTCTTGTCGTCACATCAATTTTCTTGCTGGTGAACTCTAAATATATTTATTGCATTAAATAAGACCGCGAAAACCACCCCTTTTCTTCAGGGATTCTGCAGAGGGTGGATTTAGATAAGAAATAATTTTGTAGTGGGAGGATTAAATTTCAGTTTAAGTAAGTTTCCTTTAGAGAATTTCAATGTTAAGACCCTTACGTTTCTCTACCAAATATTCTTCAAAATTTACTATAGGAAAAAGTGCCCATGTTTCGTACGATCCCAAGCTTCCCAATAACTAAATTTTTCCTACGTTTCTCACTAAATGTGACTCATCGCACTCCTAATTTGAAAACTAAGAGAAAGTGCCCAGTTTTCCAAATACATTGCGGGGTCACATTTATTCAGAAACTTAGGAAAAATTTAGTCCTTACGAAGCTTGGGGTCGTACGAAGCATGGGTACTTTCCCCTATTCATTTAGAATGATGTATTTAAACATTCTTTACTTCACAGGGTATTTTTGTTGCAATATTCAAGCTAGGTTAGATTACAAATAATTCATGCAGATTATAGGATGTTTAACCCATCCCTCACTCGAATATAGAAGGACACAACTCATTTCGAGAGCTTTAAGGCTAAGGTTTAGTCACTTTGGTTAACTTATATAATTTCTGATCACGTACATTTTTGGCAATATTTTGCGTTGAGATTAAATATTGAAGGAAAATGATCCATTTTGATAATGAAAAATCACTAAAATTACTTTTCGAGATATTCAGTAACTGAACTAATTTTTAATCTATTAAAACTATTAAAGTGCCCGGTTAACACAAGCGGTAAGCTGTTACTGGTGCAATTGCTGTAATTGAAGGCGTTATAAATGCTCTTAAAGGAGAGTTAAATCCAAGTGCATAAAATATAAGTCCTTAATTAAGGATTTTTTGGACGAAAGTAGTAACATCGGGTGGCAAAAAGTTGAAACTGGAATAAAGTACGAGGGACACATCGACCACTCAGAATATAAGTCGGACAACTCGTTTTTTTACAAAAATCGTTTTATTCACTTTTTGGATACTTCTTTATACCCTCCACCTTCCCTGTGAATATTATACTCGTAATTGAGAGATAATTATTTTCAAAGTTATAGAGATTTTCAATCTAAAAAATCCTATAGGGTAAAGGCATATAATTTTGTCGAGTCTGCTTATAAGCATCGATGTTCCAAGTTTGAAGTGCGATATTTTCAATACTAATTGACTTTTTTGTTACTCTCTTTTCAGAAGGGTTGTTTAGAAACTTGGCAAGCTATTTATCGTCTTATTTTTACTAAAATTAGTTTTAATACGTTTAAAAATGAATTGATATGTAGAGGGGAATTTGGCTCTTATTTTGGACAACTTGGTTATTAATTTGGACAACTTGGCTGTAAATATGGACAGCTAATCCGCCTCAACAGGATTCCCATTGTTCTTCATTTCATGAACCAATCTTACCAAGTCCTCTTCCTGTTCATGTAAGGGGAACGTAGAATGTCACAAGAATCCCGGAAACTTTCCATATCATTCATTAAAATGAGTTGACTTCGGTACTCAAAGTACGTGCGGATTCGCTCATTCCCTGACCTTTCCGGGAGCCTTTCAGGGCATTTCTCGCTACAACTCTTTCGTAGAGATGATGCTCCTTTGTTTCACCAGGCATTTGTCCAACCTAGTCATCGCAAAAGCTAAAACTTCACGAAATTTCGTGAGAAAAACACCTGTCCAAAATAAGGACTATCACTTCACTGGGAAATGTCTTAAAAAATTTCCCATTTTTCTTTTAAAGCAACTTCCAAATTAATCTTCCTTAATTTATTTCTTTTCAAAAAAAAGGTAGAAAAACGTTCATACAAAACCGATTTAAATGCAATAAAATTATAACCATTTGATCTTAAATTTATTTTATCATTAAAAATATTCAGACTTATTGTTTTAGCTAGTTGGAGAAAGGTAAGAAGAAAGATTTATTAATGGTTTCAATAAGGTCGATTTATAGGGATAAGTGGGGCAGTTTTGAAATGAGGCAGCTTTGAAATAAAATCAGACTTTTTCTCCTATTTTTAATTGGAAATTGACCTTGTCATAATGTAATTGAGCTTCACAATTGGTTTATCCCAGGGACTAGGCTTATCCAGTTTGGGTCCAGTATCAATGTCCCCTAGATAACAAAATAGTAAGAACGCAAATTGGCACCTTTTGCGTTTAAATTAATGAGCTCATAACTTCCCTATCAGTTTTACTTAAAATCACCACTATATAATAGTATTGAGGTTCCAGTACTAAATTTGACAACTTTATAATCGCTTAAATAATGTGGGACAACATTGCATGAATGAATTTAGCCTTGGGTTGCGAGTCCTAAGTTTTACAGAATTAAGTAAATAAAGATCATTGATCATTGGACACCTCTAAAGCCAGAATAATTTTGGAAAACGGAAGAAGATTCGAATCCGCAACTCTCAAAAGCAAACACTATCTCAATCAATTTTTTACTGATTTTTTTGCCAAAGATATTATAAACATAGCTTTAAAACCGTTAAAGCATGAATTCAATTAAGCAAGATTAAAAAAAAAGAAAATATTAAAATCATAACAAGAATTAATAGAAATTCTGCTAATTCATCAACATACAAAGACTTTTCCTTCATTCAGTTTCCAATCTCTGTGTCATTCTCAAGAGGACGGACAAAAGTTCTATTTTAGCGGATGGTAAAAAAAACAACACCAGTGTAACAAAAGAAGTTTGCCCATCTACCATATTGGTGAGAGAGGGTAAAATTTGAGACAGACTGGTCCATTTTGGGATGCCTAAAAAAAAATTGTTTGGTGAAAAAATATCTATGAATTTTTTCCAATGTTATTTTAAATGGCCAGAATTTCTATCCATTGTCCAATATGTTGTGTTCTCACTGTTTTTCTTTCAGATTTTCCTTCGTCATTTCATATTTTTTAGATTTCCTTTTGAGAAATTTATGCAAAAGAGCCAAAACGTCCAATGCATTTTGTGCATCTTCATCTGTTTTTCTTTTCCATTGACTTTCTTCCTTGACGTTAAATTGCAGACACCTCCACATTCAATATTTTTCTTCAATCCCACTAAATACTTTATCCAAACACCTGAGTCTCTTCAATGAAAGACTCTGACGCGAGATCTGGGAGACTTGGAATAACAATAAATCCCACCTCTCGCCAACTTCTTCAGGCTTGTCATAAATGTTAAATTGTGGCTAAATGGAGGCTGTTTGGCTGAGAGAAATTCCATGGGAATCCCTTCTCGGAATGACAAACTGCAATTTTAATTAGCGTTCAATAGTTCCATGTGATGGACATGAGGCATGACAATGAAGTTTAAGGAATTTCTTGCAATATTGATTTTAGTTGGAACTGCCAAAAATTTCTTTAGTCATTTTTTGAATGTATTTACTTTTAATTAGGAGGTTTTCTCTGATTGATGGGTGCATAATGAAAGAAATTTTAGTCTTTTTAATCCTTAGGTAGATACCAGTTAGGCAACAATTACGACAATTAAAATGTGGATAAGGTTAAATGATAAGCATTCGAGGACCAATTTCAGAAAATGTTCTAATGAAATTTCTGGAAATTACGATAAGTTTGAATGAAGATATTTCGAAATTCACTAACAGCGTTATGTACCAGTAAGTCTCGGAATCTACCCTAGTAGTTCTTAAGTTAGTAACTTAATTCCGTCGTCTGTTATAATCTCTCCCAGGTGTTTCTTAACTAAAAGGGACAGATAATCCTAACCGGCTTATGTAGGTGAGATTCTTAACGTGAGCTAACTCGGAGTGCATGCAAATTCGATTTGATGCTGAAGTAGGGAGACGCCATTCAGTTATCTTGAATCAAATTCGTGAAATTATACAAGTTTTGTATTTGAACCAAAATGTCAAGGATTTGGATGAACTGACAGAAAAGTGTTATATGGGTGAAATGTAGACCAGAATGTTCTCTATAATTTTGCCGTAGAACTTGAACTCATCGATTACTCAGAAGCCAAGATAAGCGAGGTTTTTTGTTTCTTAACTCGTTTTTTCATCCAGAGTGCCCCAAATAGTCATTTGTTGAACTTCAACTATATCAAAGAATTGTTGTATTTTGCGGGACTTTCCATTTAAACCCCTATTTTAAGTGTCTTGGTGGAGTAGAGGCAGTCAAATTGGCATCTGAGTGATTTCAAAGCGTTATTATTGGAAAAATCAATTTTTTCACACTTAAACGGCAAAATCGGAGTGATAGCGTAGTCTGAGCGGAAAATGATGTATGGACGAAATGTAGAGACAAATGTGCTCTACAATTATGTTGAAGTAATCATCAAAATC